>NW_017804398.1:884585-907700 GCF_001625305.1 Branchiostoma belcheri
ACCAGTGTGATGGGAAGGGATTTAACTTTAACAACATTGACATTGAAGTTGGTCAAAGTCAAATGCATGAAAAGATGGATATGGGATGATACCCAGTAAAAGGCAGAACAGTTTGCCAAACGAACTAAAGCCCTGATCTGTGGGCACATCGACCATGGGATTATGTCTTTGATGTACACTGACAGTTATATATAGCCTAGATTAATGCAGGAATAAAGGTCTGGAGAATTTTTGACAGAGATATTCATCCCGATCAACGAGTTAGGACGTCTTCTAGAAGGCGAAGCTGCAACTTTGGTGTGTAAAGAAATATGGAGAGGAGGTACTCAATACAGCAGCGAATATGAGACATGCTGAATGTCCGAAATGTGCTGACAATGTCTCACCTCGCTGTTCATGATCATGATGCTGTGGTCGAAGTGGTGATGCTCCATGGTGGACGTGCTGTACAGACGAGCCAGGGGAGACTCGATTCTGCAATGAGGTTGAAAATACATGAATTCGTTACCACTGTGCACTGTGCAGGGGCATGTGCTCCAGGGAGGGAGCTACATGTACAAGTGTATTTGCAAAATGTGCAGTTAATGTGTCTTTGAAAGTACCAAGATGGTGATGTGTCTTTGAAAGGTTTGGGAGACATCTTTCTGATGCAATCTTGGGCGCAGGGCAATCATGAGATCTTCGGCAATGGGACCTCTACTTACTTGGACTGGAAGGCATTGTTGGTCCCCCTGTGGTCCAGGTCATGACACAGACTCGCTGTCATCATGGCGAAAGTCTCCACGTCAGAAAACATGGACGAAAACGGAGCCGTCTGGAAGGGAGAACAATTTTTCTGTCTGTTAAACAAGTCAAACATTTGGGCCAAAGTACCAACTGGCGATGTTACGCTATTGTGAACAACACATTGCTGTAGGCATCTTTGAAACAAGCATATCAATAAGGTGAGCCAATCACGTGAATGGCAAGTGTTTACAAATTCTCAGCCACTCATAGAAAGAAGGAAACAGGATGAACAACTACGTTGACTTATGAGGGATTGGCGTCGTCCCAAGCACATTATGGAACAACGAAATATGATTTGATTAACTGGGAAAGATCTTACTGTGATAACACCAATAACAACAACAACAGATTTCTCACCTTCAGAATGACGAACATGGTTTGCGTGACGTTGAAGGCGTGGCGCCAGTTGTGGTACGTCACCGGCCGGTAGTTCTTCTTCACGCTCAAAACCCACCTGCACAGCACCTGTAAGACGTCAGCGGTAACAATATAGGTGGACGAAGGAGATCCGAAGTAATGTTTTGAACTCCCATCGAACATAATGAAACATTTGCCAATGTCTCTGTTTACGTCGACGTCTGTGCATTTTCCTACTGGCGCCCGGCCAAAATACTCTAGGCCAACTGCTAGAATCCTATTGGAACACACTCACACATACACATACACAAACGCGTGCGCGCGCACACACTCGCACGCACGCACACACACACACAGACACACACACACACACACACAGACGGGGATGAACTCACGTCATAAGGCACGCGGAACTTATTAACGCAGTCGCACTCCAGGAAGAGGCGGACTGCCCCCTGGACCGTCTCATCCTCGCTCATGACGAAGTCGTTGAAGCGGAAGTCGTACAGTCCTATCTTAGTGGCTGCAGGCAACTGTGCTGTCTGTGAAATAGTACTCTTTTGAGAGCAAAGAGGAGAATAGTTATTCGGAGGTAAATAATACATCTTCTGAGTTCCATTCTAACGTAGGTACGTAATGTCTAGTACTGAGTAATATTTAGCCTGTACAGACGTGTAGTCATCGCATGACCCTCTCACAAACTCTTCTGTAATTTGCCTCTTTTGTAGACTGTTGGAAGTGACCATCTCGGTGTGTCTTGTTTGTTTGTTTGTTTGTTTTGAATGGTGAAAACCTGGTGACAATTTCTTCTAACTCCTTTGAAAGATACCGAAAATATGTGTTGCCTTACCAGCAGTTTTCCCACATCCTCCTCCCGTGCGGTTGCATGATAGGACAACACTTCCAGCGCCACCTTCTGTTTGGACATGAGCCTGCAGACGTTCTCGTACATCTGGGTGTGATGGATGCCCAGGCCACAGAAGATAGCAAACGCCTGGGAAGACGAGTGAACTGTGTTACACAATCTCTCGCTGTCAGGGCTGATCGGACCTACTCACCGCAAGAGCTTAAGGCTACGCACCTCTAAAAACTCTAGAGAACCAATCCCATCCTCAGAACTGCTACAGGAGCTGAGGGAGCTTTATCACTATAACAATCAGTCCGATAGGAGGTCAGGGATGTTTGTCACTATAGAAATCTGTCGTTAAAGCCTGCAACACTGTGGCAACAGGCAGGTCTCAGTCAACAGGATTAAAACGTTCCCGATTATCCTGGTTTAGAGTTGTTGGTCATCAAGCTTCTAGGGGTCCTGACCAGTGGGCTACTAGAAGCATGATGATGTAGTCAGGGTAAGGAAACAATGAGCCAATCATACAATCACGCTGTTGGGAAGACTGTTTGCTAGCTATCGACAGCAACTTGACACTATGCCTTAGCGCAGCTGTTGACAGAGTAGTATGCTATAACAGTGGGTTGACAATCCTGTTTTTGTATCTAGTCGTTTCCGTGACGCCTACCTCGAACATGCCCTCGTCGTTTTCGTCAAACAGCTCGTTGTTGTGCTTGTTCAGAAGCTGCGCCACACCTTGGTGAAGACAAAAGGCACCACAGAATTATTGAATCGCAAATTCATCACACAAAACACTCAGACAGAGTGCACAGCAGGCAATAACAGTTGCTAGCAAAATGTCAAAGAACCCAACACACTTATCGAGAAGAGTAGGGGTGACCCCGAGCCGAATTGGACTAGAAGCTCCTTGGAAAAGCATCATGCTTCACCTCAGTTGAGGATGACAAAAGTGGAGAAGAAGTACATTAAAATGATCGCTCACCGATGATCTTCCTCTCTCTGTTGTAGATCGGTAGACAGAGGGCGCTCGTGATGCGGAACCCCGTCCCTGCTTCTTCCTGTGGCGACCAACACAACTTTACTAACGCACACATAGAGACATCTGCCTGCACACTAATGTCGTAGCTATAGGGCGCGGTAACGTACGTCGTATGTCGTCGTACGATTTTGATGTCGTAGATTTTTCAAGCAGGCTAGCGCTGTGCCAGAACCAACAGCCGACGTCAAGGATGACAAGGATATCATATGAGTCATATGACAGCTAACAAAAACTAAACAAAATGGATGAATTTTGTAGAATGCATTTACGACTGTCCCAAGAATGCCCACAGTTTTGCGATCCTTCGACGATCATGCGACGTATGTGACCGGGCCTTAAACTACCAACAAAAATTTCAATGGCAAGTTAAATATTTATGATACATTCCATGTTGTCCAAAAGCCATTACTGGTAATTTGACTCACCGTAAATTTGAATCGTGAATCCTCTCTAGTGTTCTGTAGATTCAAAACCTGTAGGCATAAGTGAAACCGACATTACGTTAATGTGTGTAGACCTGTATTCGGCAGATACAACACAAAACAAAACAAAACAAAACAAAACAAAACAAGACGATGCAGTAACTCTTACATGTCTCCTCACGTCCTCATAATTAATAATCAGAGGACAAATCATCATATCGTTGGCTGCCTTACAGTCTTTTATTATTTTACAGATTCAAAATGTGTTGTTTTGTTCAACGCTTCATTTTGTAGGAGGACACCTGTTGGGGTCTTTCTTTGCTGTGTTAGTGTACATTTATCAATGTTAGCGTTCGCAAAGAAAAATGGCAAAAGGTCGTCAACCTCAACATAAAGGGCATGAGACTTGGAAAAACTAAAAAGACTAAAGATGGATTTTCTACTCTTGCTACTCGTGCTACAGTAATCCATCTTGCACGAAAGAGAGTCGCGGAATTCAAAAAGCTGTGCATCACAGAACTAGCGGCGCGCCCTCCAGTCAATACCCATACCAACTTTCTCAACACGCGCACGGCGGAAGCGCTTTGATCCATCGTGCCGGGGTTCCGGGAAGCGGTATCGGTTCGGATGTGTCTTTGTTGATCTTTCCAGGAAAAACTATTTCGCAGATACGAACAGACACGTGTTTGGCTCATTTCCCGGAAAATCCCATCCAGATTAGAGACGTCCTTCAAACTTTCAAAAGGTCACGAAGGGCATCCTCCAGAATTATCGGCACCGTTAATTCCAGGAAAATGTCATTGTAAGAACGATATGACGTACATATGGCTGCACTTTAATGTGTACGCACCTCACCAGTGGATGCCACGTGCTTAGCCAGTCCGCTCTCCAGTAGCCAGGCCACCGTGGAGGCACTGAGAGGTAATGGAACAGTAACAGGAGGAATTTACACTGATACGCACGACTTACAGTTATAAAGCGTAGAAGCTTTTAGACGAAACAGGTAGTTATGTGTGTCGCACCGACGTCTGTGTGGTACTACATTGCTAACTACTGTGACAAAGACTCATCAGATTTGTTTACAGAGTAAATTTGTTGGAAGAGCAACCTCAAGAAATTAGGAAGTCAAACATTTGAAGTGATCTCAAAGATGGCTTACTACAGACGGTAGCAAATTGTAGGCAAACGTTTTTACAAAGGTGTTAGTAGACATGTTATCATGACATCATGTGCTTCATACCTGGGGGACTGGACGCCATTGTCCTCATTACTACCTGAGACCAGATCAAAGATTTTGGAGAACTCCACACCCTGTAAAAAAATCACGACAGGGATGTTGTGGTTATTGGTTCACGTGGGAATCATCGACAGTGTTATCAAGCTCACAAAACTGCATATTGGAATAACAACAAACGTTTCGATGTCTTCTGCAAGTGATAACGGTAAGAGTGTTTTATTTATACGTATACATTTATCACAAAAAATGTAAGTACCAGAAAATATATTCTACTTAATAATCGGGAATCCTCAGAAGGGAGAGTCAAATACGGGGTCAACTACAGCTAGGAGGACATAAGTGGGGAGAACTATACATCAAGACAAGAAAGATACTGTACGTGTTTGGGGAAGTTATAGCAGCGGTCATATCAAAGGGGTTGAATAGGTTATTTTATTACGGCCCGCTCAAAAACGTGCGATTTTCGCACGACTGCAAACTGAAGGCTTTCTTAGGGAAGTCGTTCATGTGTCTTGAAAACATAATCTGTCTTGTTACGGAAGATGCTGTCATGTCGGCTTTTGGTTCTGTCACAGACTACTTGAAAATTGTACGGCATTAGGATTGTGCGATAACGTGTGACGAATGTGACCGCGCTGTATTTCCAGTAAAGGTAATTATGGAATATAAACCGTCACAGTGCGAAGTGAGAAGTTGGAAAGACAGATTTGTGAGAGTAAGTGATTTTAGAAAGCAGTGACAGCAAGGGATTTTCCCGAAGATACTGAGGGGCTCAGTGTGACAGTGACTACAAATCAACCGTACATTTAGAAGTTAGCGTGCCTCGGTCGTTTGTCGACATACTAGTATCGCATTAGAGTGATATCAACATTTTTCATCTGGTTGGGTTATATCATAATTCACAGACTCCAGAGATATAGATAAATGGAATCTCCCTGCAAATTGGCGTGTAACAGAGCATGCAAACTGGCGTGCGCTGGAGATAGCCAAGGAAAATGAAATGGGAAACGCACCAGAGCGTTTTAAATAACATCAACGAACAAATTTAGCTTGAAATAGCCGCGACACAGTAAATGTTGGATATCCAATCAATAATGGGGGATAAACGCCGGCTATTCTTGAGGGTACTGGAGGAAAACACGCGTAGAGCTCAAATACGGTATACTTGAGAAGCACCGATGCTGGAGACATTTGTGGGTTGCGTTTTCAATGGTCTTAAGACTGCATTCTTCTGTTAAGTATGACTGTATGTGATATCATTAACTTCGTTACAAGCACTAGATACTGGTGAAAGGTATTTTTGGTAATAGCAGGAGTATGCAAAAATGCCTAAGCAAGGAACCACACCAATGGTATAGTGTTTTCTCTGGAGACGTAAGCAGTTTATAAATATGTTGCCTGGATGCCAGCATTTGTAGCTTTAGTGCGCTCACTCGGTCGCTTCCCTACCAGTAACTTAAATAGTTTGGCCGAGATAGAGCGTACTAAAGTTAAAAAGGCTGGCATTCAGGCTAACATGTATTTACCTGGAGGGAGGTTTTGGGATTATCCGGTCGAGGGGGTTCAGTACTGAGGTGTGCACTGAGGTCCTTCCTCGGCAGGCGGGGGAGGGTGGGCGGTGCAGACAATAGAGAGAACACTTAGCGACCACGTACGGACACACGGTAGCTAGGGGAGGAAAGTCACTGGCGGTGGAGCGGTCGTGACATGCGGTTAAACCAGGGGATGTGGTGTCTACATCAACATCAACAGAGCTTTGATTGGGTAATTAACAGGCTCCTGTATTGCCTTTGGAGCAATAGCCTCCACCAGTCTTCTTCTTCTATGAATAGAATTCGGCAAAAACAAGGGAGTGAGCCGTGGTAGGGATAACACTAAACTTTTCATAGGAAAATTCACTCTATGGTGGCCAAACTCCCCGGTCAAATTATTCCCTCTATTAAGCTAAATTTTACTTTACTTTAACCCGTGTTGTCAGACTGGTGGAGACTATAGGAGCGATGCAACTATTTGGGTTCTACAAGCGTCAGGACAAACAGACTTACAATGGGCATGATGGGATACATGTACGTTAACAACGCCAACAGCATCCCAGAATGCCCGGCGACAGTGCTTTATCTACCACTAGTAAGATATGTTCGACGACAGATGCAAAGGAACAGATGATTTTTGAAGTTGACGTTAGATGTTAAGTGTTCGTGACCCGAAGTAAGTACAAGAGTAAAGATGAGGATGACAGGAGAAAGTTCATGATCAGTACCAGAGACCGGCGACGTCCTCTCTGTGATTCGAACAGTAGAGAAAACTAAAAAGGACAAAAATCCAATCAAATTAAGAAATGAATTAAAACAATAGCACAAAAACTGACGAAGGTTGAAAGTAATTAAACGCAAAATAATAATTTGCACACAGAACTTGTTTTTCACATGCATAAACTCTTATAGTTTTTTAACAGCATTCAGGCCTTAAAGTGGATAAACTGCCATCCTTATATTAACAGAAATTGAATAAAAAGACACATAAATTAATGAGAAGGATGAGAAGCAATCAAAATAGGTCATCATATAACCAAATGATGAAAACGGAAAAAAGAGGAGCATGATATGTTTATGACTGTGTAGCAGTAGTAGGTGTTGTTGTTGTTGTTTTTCCTGGTGCTGTTGTTTTTCTGGGTCACCTGCTCATCATGAAGGTCTTCTGTGAGGAAGACGGAGCACCGCTCGCACTTCAGCAGGTCCTGCGCGTCCTTCATGATCTTGTGCACCACCTTGTCCACCGACGTCTGCTCCTCAAAGATGTTTCGCGCCAACTGGAGGAGGATCTGCGAACACGCCCAACCCATCTGTCAATCAAACTACGTCATAACAACGCGTTACCGTGGCAAGAAATCTTACACAAGCGTAACTACCATGTCTCCGCAATGTTATTGAGATGCAAGCTCCGTGGAAATGAGAGAGAGTGGGTCAGCAATTGTGTGCGTAACCTCCCAGTAGCCAGACAACTTATCGTATACAATCGTTGCAATGACAGTTTTGATTAATTGATAGATTATGTTGTACGGATGATTCCATTTGTATCGTTATTGCTAACGATCACGTCATTATTGCAACAACAGATGAAGAAAGGCGTTCATTGCCATATTTGTATTATTCTGGTTTGCTAGACTCTAGGAAAAATAGTAAATATTAGTATCGCTAACGGAGATCTCAAAAACAAAATCTGCATATTAGACTCGCCTGCCCAGATGGAGCAGAAGTAATTAGACAGGATCATTTCTAAGCCATCATTAATGACGCCTACAGGGAAATCAGCGGCGGTGTTTGTGATTAATTAGCGGTCTAACGCCCAACTTTTCGCCATCCCCGTTTGGACGTGTCAAGAAGATTTATGTGATGAACAGGGATGTGTCATTGTACATGTTTTGTGACCGCTTTGGTGGAAAATTATGTAGAGAATGTTGTGTGAGGTTATAACGTTACAATGTTTAAAGTTGAAACCATGTTTGGTTATGTCTATATCTTAATGAAAAGTTCGCTTTCGTTGTTAGACTTAAAGAAATACAATCATCTGATTGTTACCTAAGGATGGGATTTAAAAAAACAAGTAGAAATCGGAGATTTAAACCTCCAAGAGGTATGCAATTTTCGGCTTCAGAAATTCCTCCATGTCTTCCCCTACCCACCTACTCAACCTACCCTGTCCGGGCAAACAAATACTGTTGTTTTTCAGCATATGTATGGATATGTCACGGATATGCCTCTTTGGCTAATCTGTCTAAATGTGTGGCAAAAACACACTACGATTGGTGTGCCAATGCGTCAACATCTGCACATTTGCCACCAAGAGCCGTTAAGAAATGTTTTTCTGGATATGTCACTTGGCATATGTACACAGGTAACTGAAACATGGAACTTTATCCCAGCTGACGGGTTTCCGTTGCCGTCCCCGGGCTACACCACGGCTGTTTGAGCGACATTGTCTCACCTGATTACGCTTGTACTCCGTGATGGACATCTCGAACATCTGCGCGTTCGCGATGCTGATGCCACAGAACGTCAGGTAGTTCCTAAACACCTGTGGAGGGAGCAACAAATCATGCTAATGATGGTGATGATCTTTAGTTACATGTTCTTGCCCACATATGAAGTATACCTCTAAGTACACACTGTGAGGTATGTTCGATCTACATGAAATATACATGATGTAGTAAGTGCAAAGTTACTGTCTAGTCTCATTTATCCCATACTGTACTGTTCCACTTGGTTAACTGTGAGGGAAATAAATCTGTGTTTAGGCAACCTCAGTGGGCATAGCATCGCCGTCATTTCATCAGATATGATACAGCGATATTGAGATAGCATGGCAAAAGTAATGCTGAGGATTGTTAGGATGCGAATTTTGTACAACCGGAGTTCAGAAATTGCAGAGAAGCCCCAAGAACACACGAACAACGTCGCGTGTGGTGCGATTAGCGATCAGCACCAGGGACAGAACCAGTCTACTGAATAACAACATCGGCACGCAAAGTCCGTGCCTACGCGGACTCATCGCTTTTTAGCGAGGAAGGATCAGATTAAAGGAGATTGAAATTTTACTTCCATCGGCGCTGTCTCTGCGTTAGTCACCACTTCCACTAGGAGTAAGAGTTGTTCCCACACGTATGTCAGTACTTACATGTGCTCAGAAGCTAGCGGACGATCCGCGAAGGATGTATTAGAAGTGTTTGGAAGCACTTCTCGACATCAAACTAATGAATCGAACGATTTTCAAGGTCTGTAGCTTGAAGATGAAGCTGTTGAGCACTCGTTAAACACGAGTTTAAAACTTCCAAATTGCCATCAATTCTCCATCGCGATGTCATCATGGGAGCTACGAATGACCTTTCCCCCATATCAACCATTAACCTGAGTAGAATAGCACTTCTAATGTGCCCGCGGTAATCGACTCTGGAACGGTTTTTGATATGAGAGGGGACTTCAAACCCGGCTGTAATTACAATCCCTCTGAGAGCCTGGCCATTTGGTCCTGTCGGCCATTAGACTCGTCATTTCAAGAGGTGGAGAAGAGGGACTCTAAACAAGATCGGCATGTCTGATTGACTTCAGCGGGAAGAAGTTACCCTTCACCAGGCCCTCCTAAAGGGTTATCGACAACAAAATTCGGCAGAAATAAGTTCAACAATTGGCCAGCGGGGTGAGCCACGGTGAGGATAACACTTCGAGCAAGTGAAATGTGTAGTGGCTAAACTCTCCTGACAAATTATTCTACCCCAGCCCGCGTTGTCAGCCTAGCGGAGACTAGGGCGAGGTATCTACACATCCGGATTTGTCCGGTGCAACACACCGGGAGGCACATTCAGCAGCCTTTAAATTGGCATTCAATTGTAAAACCAGTATTCTTTACTGAGAGAAAGTGTGTTAAATCGCGAGCTGACTTTCATAACCGTTGCCATTGACAACAACATTGTGACCCACGGGGAAAGCTAGCGGTATAAAATATTTCACACTATCTTGTCTCATGCCTTGGAAATTTTGCTGTTTCATCTCAACGCCTTGTGACAAGAAGGGCAAGCGGGGTTAGTTCTAATTTGCGCGCCTTTCAAAGCCGAAAGCAGATGGAAAGTAGTCAGATCACTATCACTGACACACTAGGTCATACCGTCAGGCTAGTTTAGAGAAGAGCGTGCCTTGGCTGGAACTCATTTCCTTTCTGAGCTTTCACCTTGTTTTTCTTCTTCCATCAGCAGATATTATCTTAGCTTTCTCTGCTTCGAAATTACAACCCAGCGCCATTACAGCATGGCTGTTAGTATGGCGCATCACGCCAGGAACTGAAAATGGTTTGAAAGACTCGTGTTCAGTTCCACACGCAAAATTGGCCTCTAACGACTCTAATGGACACATTCTTGTCTTTCACAGGAAGTGCTATTACACCAAATGGGGCGGAGTGATTATGTTTCACTAACTGTAGACAGGAGGTAATAGGAACAGATAATTAGATGTGCGTCAATCTATGTCAGTCAGCTAAGGACAAGAAGAAGCTGCAACAAGATACCGACTTAAGGATGGGCGGGTGGAAAGATGGGTGCCCCAAGGGACGGTCCATTAATGGTCACCTGGTGGGCGGGGAGGGTGCTGGATGATATGAAGACGGAGGAGGGGTGTCTGTAGTGTGTAGCTACCGGCAGGATCACGGTGGAATAAATCACACAATTGATAAAGGGAAACGGAAAACAACAATAGGACAAATGCATCATACGAGCTAAATGAAAAAAAGAAAATCTCAGCCTTTTTAAACACACACACACACACACACACACACGCACGCACGCGCGCGCGCGCACACACACACACACACACACACACACACACACAATTTCAGTTTATGTGTATAAGATTTTACAACGCTGTACATGACGGGTACCTCCACCATCCTAACAGCCACATCCATACACACAGCAGGCAAAAGCAGGGAAAAGCAGCCAAGCTATGATCTATGTTCAACGCATGTCGTTAGGCAAACTGCTGTCCGATGATATGAAAACTCATGGTCTTTTCCTGTATTCAGAACATTAAGGGGATCTTTTATTTCGTGGAATTATTGCACTGTCTACGCTTTGTGGAAAAAATCTGTATAGAAATTCTATATCAGGTCACCTGGGAAATTTCCATATCAGCTCGGATTAAGGAGATCTTTTATTTCGTGGAATTATTGCACAGGCTGGACAATTTATACAGATCTGTATCTATAGAAATTCCATATCAAGTCTCAGGGGGACTTGACTCAAGTTTGGCAACCTGACACAGCAGTGTAAGCTTGCTTCACCAAGACTATTGGGCCTCACATGGGGTAAACGAGAGGTGAAGCTTCTAACGTAATACGGTAAACACTAAGGCCCCTAGATCTAGCAACGTCAGACAAGTATGGAGAATAACATGTTGCTCCATGTCGAACTATCATCAAGAATTGAGAATTTGGAATTAACCAACTCACCTACACTTGGTTCGCGTATGTCTGTTCTTTCAGGGATTTTTCAGACCGTCACGTTGTATGTTCGATACGGCTCTCTCTCCGCCGTACTGTCGGTCTCTCAGACGCGAATTTTAACCCGGAATAAATTTTTAATCGCTGCTTTGTCAAAAATTGGAGCACGGTAAACACGCTTGGGAAGATCACACGATTTTATTCCAATTACGGTAAAAGTGCGCCGGGGTAATGTGCAAACGACGTTTTACTAAAGACATTTCCTCCTCTCTGTTTGGCTGACGCTTGTTGTCGTCTTGCTTTTGCGCTGTTATGGCAAGACCGGCGCCTCTGTTCTCATTATATATAATCACGCGGTAAGGCGGTTTTCACTATGAGAATAACGAGAAGACGAATATGTAACAGTGAAACGTATTGCAGAACTGAAGATTCAGCCCCTATTTCAGTATTTGCATGGGAGGAAATTTCTCTTTGCCCGAGGCGTATTCGTGAACGTTTTTACCAGTCACCCCAGTTTTCATGCGCAAGGATCAACCTCCATGGATATCCTAATAAAGTATCAAGTACCATGTATACGACTGCCATCATTTTTAAGCCGAAAGAAATAGTATTCAGAAACCCATACTATACGGCGAAAATTTCGTGACATGCAGTGGAACTGATCCCCTTGGAGCGTTCGCCATCTGTACTTATAAAACGAGACTTGATTTAGAAAGATTGGTCCTCTACACAACGTTAGCTAATAGACCATCTGGGCCCATATTTACAAGCCCATGCCTCTGCGTCTGTCATCTCGTCCCAACCTTCTGCTGAGGTGGAAACAGAGGCATTCAGTTTCCTTAAGGGGGCACATACTTGGCTTAGTGGCAAATGGCAATCTCTTCAGTCAGAGTTGCAGTCAGTATGAAACCTTAATTGATAATGTGTGAAAACCAACATAAAGAAATCCATTGCCACCCTCCCCCAGCAATATCTGTCAATATTCAGAAATAAGAGATTTCAGGCTTCCGGGAAGTATTGAATGGCCCTCAATATTCCTGCTGGCTCTCGACCAGAGCCATTCCTTGTGTCTGACCTTTTGACCACCTGTCATTCTGCCTGTCAATTCCCCCATCCACGTGCTTTCTGTCAACGTACTCTGCCCGGAAAAGCAGACACACAACCCCACAGCAAATAAACAGAAAACAATATCTCCGTTCATAGAAGTAAACATTAGAATTATACATGTAGAAGTTGTAGTGAAGGAAGCGGAAATGACGTCACCTCCTCGTCCTTGTCGGTGAACTCGTGACCTCCGGTGGCCTTGTTGATGATCTGCGCCACGCCCAACACCTCGTCATCAGCACTGCAGATGGGCATGGCCAGGATGGAGTGGGTGTGGTACCCTGTCCGCTGGTCCACCGCGCGGTTAAACCGGGGGTCCTGGGGAGGGAGGGAGGGAGGGAAGGAATGACTGTACTGACAGAGGAAACACACACAGCAAGCCATTAAAGAATCTGGTATTCCAGTAAACGTGTTTGAGGAGAACCACACCTAAAGCACATTTAAGAACCCACCGCACTTTAATATCGTAAAGGGCAGGGGTCCTTCCCGATGTGAGTGGCCTTGCAGTCTGTTCTCCGGGTTGACATCTTAAAAATGTCATGAAAATGTGATAATCACCAGGTTTGGCAATCCTTCCATCCACACATGTGGCAAATCTCAGTTGATGTAAAATAGAGTGTAAAAGATTGAAAGCTCCAAAATTTATGACTTTGGCATTTACTGCCAAATCTCCTAGAAAGTTGAACTCTGTCAGGGCACGGGGACAGACACATGCGAAGACACTGACCAGACATAGCAAGACGTGCGTCATCAGGACTGCCTTGAAAATCGCTGGTATGCACACATGTGTAGAATCTTACCAAAATGTTTCAAAACACGTCAGTTACAGGATATTCTTACCCTCAGCAGAAATCTCGTCCAAATATACGGACCTAAACATGGAAACCTGCGGAGGGAAAAACGACGGTGTGTGGCATGCGACGTGTCAAAGCTTACGTCACAGAACATTGGTCAATGTCTGCCTTTTGTACCCCAGCAATGCTCTAGTGGAGTAAAACAGCCCGACAATGCGCCAGCTGGCGCGCATATATGGTCAGCGGTGGCACTATGGCGTGACCGTCGGTTTGCTTGTTTGTCGTAAAATAGAGTTCGCGTCATCGGCATACTTTTCCACTCATTCTTGCTAGTCCTGGGCAGATTGGGACAACTTTGGGTCCACGTCGATGAAGTTAGAACATTACGTGATATGAGTACAAAATGCACCGAGCAACTGGATAGATTCTCTTAGGAGTTAGACGTTTCAGACTCTATCTTTCATCAGTGACTTGAACGAGTCTGGAGACAATTGTAACCTGTATATAAATGGGTGACTGGAGGGAAAATCAAGCAGCTTCTATTGGTCCTGTTGGACCACAGGAGCTACTGTATGTGTCGGGGGTATCTGGGGGGAATTTGTCTTCAGTCTCATCCTCGCGGAGAATCCCAGTCATGAAATATGATAGATGCTGTCTGACTCCTCAGAGGATGTATCCAGCTGCTTGATTTATTTTGCTTTACGTACTTCGCGTCTAATTTGTGAGGGAAACAAAGATGCACAAAGCTAGAGAGATTGTTATGTTACAATCAATACCATACATCACGGGTGACCCAGTTTTCAGTATCGAAGAATCGAACATGAGATTCAGTTCAATCTTATCGATTGTCCGTACGTCACAATTGCTATCTCTGAGGGCATGGACTACTTCTCTTCCGTCACTCCTGATGATTCTGGCCATCTTTTATTACAAAACAGGATTTGGAATGCCTCCACCGTCATATACACAAATAAAATTTAATCGGCATGAAAAATAAATTACATGGAAAAGTACATGCAGGAAAACTGTTCTATAATTCAAAAAGATTGACTCACTGGAATTATCGACTTATTCACTCAGTCGTCTTCGGCTATACGATATCTGACCCCCAAAATAGATCACATTGGCTTTTCAATCAACACTATAATACAAGTAATTGAGATAGAAAAAAACACGTTATACGAAATACTAGTACTAGTATATGTTATAACCATATACGTAGGCAGGGACATTCCAAACTGGTCCATCTTGGTTGGTGAAGCTGCAGGTGGAAATTTGAAACTGTTTATTTCTTAGGCAGTGACCAGAATGAAATAGTGTTGGCGTGAGCCTCTCAGATACTTGGCAATGTTGTCCTGGGGCGGAGATCTAAGATGGCGATTCTTGCTTCACTGCACCTGAAGCGCTACTTTACCTCTCCAGTTTGTGGTGCGCATGTGTTTCACTTCTCGTTTTCTCTACGTCTCCAGGCGACTCAGACATAAACATGTCAGAATGTTTTCATTCATGTACTTTTTGCGCAGTGGACGACTGTAGATCCCGAACTCACGATCTTGAGTTAATAGCTGAGGAAGAGTCAAGAGAGAATGTTCACGGCGTTTAACACACATCAAGAGAAAACAAATTATCCTCTTTCCCCAGATCGGTTGGAAGTGTCTTTAAAAGCCTGAAGAATCTGCAGCAGGGATAGGATCAGTGGTAGTGGTTGTATGTACGTACTTGATCACTTTCCTAAAAGACCGATTCCTCGAGGAAGGGAAGAAGGAGTGCCTGTCCTTGTGTAGAATTCTGAAGTATCTTTGCATTGTGGAACGTCTAATACCAGTCTCGATATCGGCGCCACAGCGGACGGGCGTACAGGAGGTTATCTTGTTCTTTTCAAGCTTTCCTTTGTGAAATGGCCACGAACACCATCTGTCTACCAACATCATCTGTATCTGTATCTGTATAGCCGGTATAACCGCCTTTCGGCGTAACACATCATCATAAACCTTGAACCCTGCCTCAAACATACACTCATTGTTCTGGCAAAACGTACAGAATTTTTTCTTCGTAATAATCAATGAATCGCGCGGGAGAAAATACAGAGGTGCATTTTGTCTGTAGCTACACGTATTTGAGAGACCGTTCGTGGAGTGATCTGTCAAATATTTGGTCGCTCGGCGTTTGCCGCCTCTAGTGGAAAGGTGCTGTAAAAGACCAATATATTTGCGCAAATGGTCATAAACGAAATGTTTCATTTTGAGCACATTTGCTGCCTTATGCTGTCTCAAAAGGAATCTGTTGGAGACCCCCAACACCCATTCAGCACTCCTGAAGAGACTACATGCTTCAGAGTCCATTATCTCTCCACTGCTCATCGCCCACAACTGGCGACCAGGTTATCGGTACTGAACATCTCTACTCTGCGCCAGAAACACTTCCAACTTTCTTCAAGATAAAGTACTTGAAGTGCATTTAAATAGAACGGCAATCGATACATCATCTATCTTACCAAGACGCCGGGGGCTTATCTTGTGTTCCATTTGGGACGAAAAGACAACTTGGTTGCGCTGTCTCATGGATCATAAACTTCCCGCGGCGCTCTCTCATCAATCACGCCCGCTCGGAGTGGGCCGCTGGTTTCAGACATACTTCAAAGGTGCGCCCAGGAAGGTTAGGCATCCAGGTATAGAACATTACTCTTTATTCATTTTTCAGGCACTGATGAAAGATAGCGGAAACGTCGGACTCTTTGGAGAATTCATACAGTTGTTTGATTTATTTTGTATTATGTCATTCTCGATGACTGATCAAAGATAGTAGAAGATGCTATCTGAGACGTCTGCTCTTCATAGATTTCAAAGGTGGTTTGAGGACAAGACTTCTGGGCGGGCGGAAGTTGTAATCCTGATATAGTAGAGATTGGCTACCTCTGAAATCTTTTACTTTGAAAATATCATCATCACATACGCTTTTGATATATCTCATATAGCTCATTTATCTGTACATGCCTCAATTTATATGTTTTTTTAGATGTGTTTACGTCATGTGACTGCAATGGGACCGGTGAGGTGAGGTTTATATGTCATGTCTTGTATGTATGAGCCATTGAGCCTGAAATTAACAATAAACAAACAAACAAACATGTCTAGACTAGATGCTGAGGTAAATCATTTCGCTGTTTTTGGTGTTTCGCGCTTGATTGTAACGTCTGAGTTGTCTGAATCCTGTAAACTAAGTATTCAGAAAGCGCGGAAGAGAAAACTAACAGCAGTACGTTTTGTGTGTTTCTTACATGATGTGAACTTTCCACTTTTACTACAAAGTGTTTTTCAAAAGTCTCTTTTTCCATCCCCACCCTTCCTCAAGTGATCCTTTCTGGTCGGTCCCTGTGGAGACTCAACAGAATATTTTGGATTGAGGAGGCACCGTCCTCACTCTTCTCCCTGGGGAGACGCCATGACTCGTACACGTTAATGGCCAGCAGAAGGTGAAAGGTTAGTGATGTAGTGCGGCGGACCTGTCGCGGCCTTTAGGCGTCACTGGTATCTGTCTTCACCTTTCAGTGCCCTCTCACTAAAAATCGGCACACGTTTGCGCTGCTTGATTCCCACAAAGCGCCATCTTTACAGACAGGCAGCCTAGTTTCTTATCTACAGTACATTGAGTAACAGTTCACAGGGGAGCAGCTGAAGTCATGAATATTTCCTAACGTCAACTTTGTGGCGCCTAACGAGACTAGTGGCGATGCGAGGCAGACCATTCCTTGCCAATTTGCAGTCGGTTGAAATTAATGAGGCCATATGGGAACATCTGCGTTGGTGTCTTATGATATACACACATCACAGTATTGTGCTATTACTCCCACACAAGGTAACAGTAAATGCACCTTTCGCCAAGAGCGCTGCACAAATTGTTCACGGTACAAAAAGCTTCTGACTGAAGACATTTAGACATGTTTTTCTCAGTCGCGCCTTGAATCGCAATATGAAATTGACGAGGAAAGGCATTTTTGTAGGTGTGTCAGTGGATGCCTTCTGATGCATAATACGTCTTACTTAAGGCATAATAATAACGTAATGTAGTGTATGTATGATGCGAGGTTTTTAGTTATGATAGATTGTGATGTTTATTGTGTTTTCCAGACGAGGACCCCAGGGAGATTAGTTACTGCTGCACTAATGACGATCCCCGATAAACAAATAAACAAGCAAGACAGTACAGGCAATTCGTTCTCCTCGTAGGCTCCAAATAATATAATTAGCCTCATTAGCTCTACGACTGGGGTCTTTTATATTGAACTTTTTTTGTCATGGCGTGTCACATCTGACTGTACCCGGGTTCTTGTGCCTGCCCGGCCGCTGATAGAGCCTGCCCTGGAGCCTGCTATATTTCGGCGACTCAAAGGGAAAAATTAAACCGCAAGTACAGACTGATAAGCCAAAGAGATGCGCATTATTAAACCTTCCCCTCAAAAAATCCCCAGTTATAGAGCCTGCTAAAGAGATTACAATATAACGATGCAGAGCTGTTGGCGTAACAAAAGTTTCTTCAAACTTGGAATTTGCCCGAGTCGTTACCCTACATGTTTTTTTTCTAATGGCACATCACTATCTGTAATGGGTTTCCTGTGCCGCAGGACCAGTCCATCAGAAGCGATCAGTGAACAAGGGAAACAGAACGCAGACGTACGTGCGTCGATGAAGATTAGACACTACGTGAAACACTACGTGATACTATTACAATACATATCAGCAACTAGATAAATTCTCTAGACGTTTCAGATAGCAACCGCATCAGTCAGTTATGAAAGATAGAGGGGCTATCTGAAAAATCTGCCTCTAGAGAATGTTTCTAGTTGCAAGAACACAGACGTACTTCGTAAGCATTTCTGATGTTGACAGTTTCCTTGGTCTTGGCCACGTGCCCGACGATGCCGCAGCCGAACGGGACGCGGATCTCCTGTGCGCCGGTGGCGTGGAGCGCCTGCTCCACCGACGAGTCCGGCGTCACGTCGAACAACCGAGACACCAGGTACTTGTTGTCTCTGGGAAGAAAGATGATGATGATGATCTTTATTTACGTGGGCTAAATGCAGTAGTTATACTAGTATACTAGTAGTAAGACTGGCGGTAAAATATCAGCTGGTGTCGATAGTTTAGAAATCAAAGATGACAATTGTCGGACAAGTTAGGTCTTGAAAACTCTTATTTTTGCTTGAAATGTGTAAACTCTCATACAACTTACAAGGACAACAATTTACCACTTATCAAAAGACGGTCGGATACATTTATGATTGGCCAAAGTTATTTCGGCACTGGTACAGGTCCGGTTCTGTACCTAAAATTTTACACATCTCTACTGTTCCATGTTAGAGGCCGGTTCAAGAGATTCGGGTAGGTTCGCGCGGCCTCGTAAGTCATCACAGTCTGTTATCAAACCGAAGTGTGAGAGCGTGGCAGCGCGACACACAGAGCGTATAAAGAATGCTGACAGTTCTGCATACGTTTCGACAGTAAACATACGGCTGTGTTTAGGTACAGTGAATGTTGACGACAGAGACTCTCCAAACTAGTCATGCGATCTGACCGCCGGTGCCTCGTGCCAAAATCCGCCCAACTGAATTACCTGGAAAGTGTGTCAAAAACCCCGGCATTACGTGCATGACGCTCGTTCGGATAGACTGACGCAACGTTACGTGCATGGTTCTAAATCCCCTCATAGAAGCTAGCACGAATACACCTGTTCTGCTATCCCATGTAAGAAACATGATCTGGTGCTACCACTCAAAGAGGGATGACTTGGAAGTATCGTCACGTATGGACCAACGCACGTTTGTCACTGATTACACGCGGTTGAATGATCCTTTGTACTTGTAGAATAACTAAAAACACGTCAGTCGGAGCGTGGCCGTAAGTCCGCCCGTCAGGCGGGGAAGTTTCTCCGGTTCTACTTACGCAGCTCCTGAAGCTTGGCCTCGGGTCATGTTTCATACGTACCCACGGACTTAAAGCAAGGTTTGGATGCGTTACTTTTCGACATGATTCCTCCCCATACAAAATGAGCAACCAGTGTGGCAGCTATATAGCTAGCAGCACAACCACAGCCAGACGTTATGCATAAATTCTAGACTATTGTATACTGCAATATACATCGGCTCTCTGATGTTACCACCCACGTCTTAACCTCTTTGATCCCCCTAGAACCATGTAAACATACGCCATAGAACCATGTTTGCTTATATTTTTTACGTCATAGAAGTGAGAACATAGAAGATTCTCTCCAACCGAGCTCGTTCTCTTCCCCAGCAGCACTCTATCAGGGTGCATATTTGCAGCGAATGAGGCTAATTACCTAATGGTGCATGTTTGAAGCCCATTAGATTGGCTGGCAGGAAAATGAGTCCAAAGAAAAGGGAGGGGAATCTAAGAACTACAAAGAAACTCCAGGACTTATAAAGGCTGTTTGCAGGGAATATTAAGAAGACACGTGTAGTGGAACGAAATGAAGACTGATTGCAGCCAGCTAGATGTTGTTTCAACAACCACCTGTACACCCAGTCAGCGTCAGAATCAATTCATAACTACGTATATTACCACTGTGATGGATTTTGGAGAGTTGTATTAGAAACGTCCCCTGAGCACATTTTTGAAAGAATCCGTGCTTCTTTAAGAAGTAAGACGAGTTAACGTTACATAGAACACGGCCGTGAAAGACGAGTTTTCTCTGTTAACACCGACAGCACAGATTTGGAGTTCTCCGGGGTCGCGGGTTACGCAGGTCGACAGTGTACACTTAAAGGTGTGGAACCGCTTCCGTTCACACGCGCAATTTATCCTGGATCCACCGCGCGCTGCAAGCCGCGGCATACCAATGAGCTCTCGTTTTACGTGACTCCCTGTATTACTATTAGAGAGCAAATAGCTATATATACGTAGGTAGTCATTACTTGTGCAGGACTAGGGAAATGTCGCAAAAGTATCGGCTAGGCGTCTTCCGCTCGTGTGCCTTGGGTGGTATTTACCAAGAGGAGGATAAATGTCAACGTTGTCGATGAATTTTTCTGCCATCGTCATTCACCAGTAATAACGGCTGAGATAGGATGTGATTTCCCGTAATCACTAAGAGACCAATACTGTAATCACAAAACTGCGGATCAGCTGCATGCCACAAACAAGAGTTCCACGATCTCATACCTTCGCCAAATGATGTTAGCCTTTATGACTAAGAAATTATAGATGAATCCCCCTGATTGTGCAAATAGGATCCTATACTGCATCAATTATATCTGTTGATCATATTCTACACAAGAAGTCTTATCTTATCAATGCATGCCATTATAGCATGTTCTCATAAATTATGCAAATGAGCTCCTTATTTGAATAAGTTATGTTTAATTATGTTCACCTTCACATAAGTTTCAAATATCCCAAATATGAAATTCCAGACATTACCACTATGTAATTATAACATTTTCTTGTTAATTATGCAAATTAAGTCTTCATTTGCATAATCAATATCTGCCTGTATTTCTGCCGTTCTGAATTACATGTCACAAGCTTGAATCGTCCTATCATGGAATGCAGCTGATTTATAGAATTTCCTCATTAATTATGCAAATTACATTAATATTTGCATAATTGTAATATCATTATGTCAAGCATCGCTTCAGCTACCTACATGCTAAAAATCACGACGATCCATCAGTAGGTTCTTGAGTTATCCCCCTTTAAACATTTTTCAACTAATGTCCCTGCAGTTCCAGAGCAAGCCACTAGGGGGCCCAAACTCACGTCACTTGTTCCCCAGCACAAGAGCTACCTTCCATCCAAATTTCGTCACCCTAGCATGTCTAGATCATGAGATATCAAAACCGGAAGTTCAGCTGCAGTACCATAAGAAGCCGCTAGGGGGCCCAAAATCTAATCAGTTCCACGTCTCATGAAGACCTACCCACCTACCAAGTATCAAGACAATCCATCTTAGCCTTCTTGAGTTATCGTGCTAACACACACACACACACACACACAGACACACGAACGCCAACGAAAACATAACCTTCTTGGCGAAGGTAACTACGCATTCAAACCGGAAGACAGGACAGCACTCCCCTGGAACAACGGATATGTCGATACTGTAATGTAAAATAGAATAGAAGATATCGATGGACACCATTTTGTAAATTGTACAGCAGAGACAAAACAAAGTTGAACTTTATACATTGATACAATTTATGTTTTCCTACTTCATACGTCTAAGTAATACAGATAAATTCATATTTCCAATGAGTTTAGACAAACCTTTGATCATAATATGTCAAAAACGTATATCTGTTATTACATTTCCACCATCACGACAAAGCGAGAAGCCGAATTTGCTTACTATAGTACTAGTACATGTATCTGTAAACCGTGACTCTTTTAGTGACTTGTACTAACCCCAGTGGGCATATATGTCCAATAAAGGTCGTCATTATTACAATCTATTATCATAATCAGCAGACCAGGACGACAGGAAATTAGGGATGTAAATAGAACTCGATGCTTCAGACGCATCGATCATTTCAAGGCTAACAGAGCACACGGCATCCTAGTAACGGATATTGATCGTGCGGTAAGTGTTAATTCGTGATTCATCCATCTTACAGCTACACAAACATGTCTTAGATTCGGCCGTAGAAAAGTTTCTTCACGGGTGCACAGAAGTGAATGATGCAACATGACAGTGCGCCTCCGCCTTACCAAGGCACAAGCCAATTAAGCTTGATTTCTTGTACATAGTAAAAAAAAACGCAGTTAAAAACATAAATCACGAAAACGACCTGTTGTAAAACTAAAACACCTACATTCAAGTAGAAGGAATACATTATTGTGTCCACAGGCCACGGGTTTACAGTCAATTTACAACGTCACAGTTCGGAATACACGAAACATGGAAATATGTAGAAAGGTTGAGGTTCAACCGACCATGGCAGCTGTTTACAAAATGCACCCCCCCTCATGTGACAACTCGCACAATGCAGAAAAATAGGTTTATACATACAAGAATGCTTTGTTATTAGCAAAGGTAATGAAACCCAGGATTAGCCCAGGATTACCTGATAGTAATGGACTATAATAGATGCCATTATTGGTTGGTAAGTAGAATTCTATGATTTGTTCCGTGTTTTGTATTTCTATTTTGTAGTTTGTAGCTAACCTTTTGAAAGTCGCTGTACTTTTGTTGCGTCAATAAAGCTTCAATGTTATCGGACAGTGTTTGTCCACAAAAGCTTTTTACCTCCACCCCTTTCAGACAACCGACTGTGAATTCTATAGACGCTTTAAAGACAGACGTGAAAATTGTGGGAAAATCTGGTGTCCGTCTCACCTGCTACCCTTCACCAGGAACAGGCTGCACCTGTCGGCGTTGGTCAGGATCCCGACATGGGTCAGGATCTTGTGGCACAGGTTGGTCATGTCCAGCTCATTGGCAATGTCCCTGATCAGTTCCAGCATCAGATCCAGCTCGTTCAGTTTGGAGAGTTTCTCTCGCGACGGCTGTTTCCTGGGAGATCGTTT
>NW_017804398.1:907720-928415 GCF_001625305.1 Branchiostoma belcheri
GAAACTCCAGGACTTATAAAGGCTGTTTGCAGGGAATATAAGAAGACACGTGTAGTGGAACGAAATGAAGACTGATTGCAGCCAGCTAGATGTTGTTTCAACAACTACCTGTACACCCAGTCAGCGTCAGAATCAATTTATAACTACGTACATTACCACTGTGATGGATTTTGGAGAGTTGTATTAGAAACGTCCCCTGAGCACATTTTTGAAAGAGTCCGTGCTTCTTTAAGTAGTAAGACGAGTTAACGTTACATAGAACACGGCCGTGAAAGACGAGTTTTCTCTGTTAACACCGACAGCACAGATTTGGAGTTCTCCGGGGTCGCGGGTTACGCAGGTCGACAGTGTACACTTAAAGGTGGGGAACCGCTTCCGTTCACACGCGCAATTTATCCTGGATCCACCGCGCGCTGCTAGCCGCGGCATACCGATGAGCTCTCGTTTTACGTGACTCCCTGTATTACTATTAGAGAGCAAATAGCTATATATACGTAGGTAGTCATTACTTGTGCAGGACTAGGGAAATGTCGCAAAAGTATAGGCTAGGCGCCTTCCACTCGTGTGCCTTGGGTGGTATTTACCAAGAGGAGGATAAATGTCAACGTTGTCGATGAATTTTTCTGCCATAATCATTCACCAGTAATAACGGCTGAGATAGGATGTGATTTTACGTAATCACTAAGAGACCAATACTGTAATCACAAAACTGCGGATCAGCTGCATGCCACAAACTACGCATTCAAACCGGAAGACAGGACAGCACTCCCCTGGAACAACAGATATGTCGATACTGTAATGTAAAATAGAATAAAAGATGGACACCATTTTGTAAATTGTACAGCAGAGAGAAAATAAAGTTGAACTTTATACACTGATAGAATTTATGTTTCCCTTCCTCATACGTCTAAGTAATACAGACAAATTCATATTTCCAATGAGTTTAGACAAACCTTTGATCATAATATGTCAAAAACGTATATCTGTTATTACATTTTCACCATCACGCCAAAGCGAGAAGAAGCCGAATTTACTTACTATAGTACTAGTATCTGTAAACCGTGACTCTTTTAGTGACTTGTACTAACCCCAGTGGGCATATATGTCCAATAAAGGTCGTCTTTATTACATTATTATCATAATCAGCAGACCAGGACGACAGGAAATTAGGGATGTAAATAGAACTCGATGCTTCAGACGCATCGATCATTTCAAGGCTAACAGAGCACACGGCATCCTAGTAACGGATATTGATCGTGCCCTATGTGTTGATTCTAAGTGATTCATCCATCTTACAGCTACACAAACATGTCTTAGATTCGGCTGTAGAAAAGTTTCTTCACGGGTGCACAGAAGTGAATAATGCAACATGACAGCGCGCCTCCGCCCTCCCGAGGCACAAGCAAATTAAGCTTGATTTCTTGTACATAGTAGAAAAACGCAGTTAAAAACATAAATCACGAAAACGACCTGTTGTAAAACTAAAACACCTCCATTCAAGTAGAAGGAATAAATTATTGTGTCCACAGGCCACGGGTTTACAGTCAATTTACAACGTCACAGTCCGGAATACACGAAACATGGAAATATGTAGAAAGGTTGAGGTTCAACCGACCGTGGCAGCTGTTTACAAAATGCACCCCCCCCCCCTCATGTGACAACTCGCACAATGCAAAAATAGGTTTATACATACAAGAATGCAAAGGTAATGAAACCCAGGATTAGCCCCACCTGATAGTAATGGACTATAATAGATGCCATTATTGGTTGGTAAGTAGAATTCTATGATTTGTTCCATGTTTTGTAATTCTATTTTGTAGTTTGTAGCTAACCTTTTGAAAGTCACTGTACTTTTGTTGCGTCAATAAAGCTTCAATGTTATCGGACAGTGTTTGTCCATAAATAGCTTTTCACCTCCACCCCTTTCAGACAACCGACTGTGAATTCTATAGACGCTTTAAAGACAGACGTGAAAATTGTGGGAAAATCTGGTGTCCGTCTCACCTGCTACCCTTCACCAGGAACAGGCTGCACCTGTCGGCGTTGGTCAGGATCCCGACATGGGTCAGGATCTTGTGGCACAGGTTGGTCATGTCCAGCTCATTGGCAATGTCCCTGATCAGTTCCAGCATCAGATCCAGCTCGTTCAGTTTGGAGAGTTTCTCTCGCGACGGCTGTTTCCTGGGAGATCGTTTCCTCAAGTTGTACCGCCGCGCGGGAGAGAGGGGCCGCCGCGGGAAGAAGATGGACACGCCGGGGGCGGTCTCCGGGTGGTGGTCGAAGTGTCGGGAGCCCCTCCGGCGGGACAGCAGCTGTTGAGCCTGCCAGTGGTTGGCCAGGCCGGAGCCCGGAGCTCCCTCCCGTCCCTGCGCAGCCCGCTCCCGCGCGACATACTCCCCGGCAAATTCCGGGTGCGAGTCCAGGTAATTCAGCACGGCCTCGCGACTGATCCCCCCGTCCTCCTCAGCCGCCATGGCCGCTGTGTGTCCGTCTGCGAGACCTACCAGCGCTGCTCACTGTACAACTGGTCCGTTTTGACGGACGTACACAGATGGTCTCTGTCAAAGAAGACGCTTCGACTACCTGTCAGCGGTCTGCAACACGAAATATTGCTCCGTGATCGATTGTAGGCAGGGTTGAGACATGCATCGTGATTGGGCCTGGTCTGGCGGTGCACTCGACTCACAACCACACACAGTTTACCCATGCAAGGCGTCCAGCGATATCGTCCGTAAACAGCATTGTCTCCGTCACGTTTTACTCCACTTGTGAGCGCGACTAATTGTTAGTTTTCGTGAATTGCCCCGACGGTGATTCTGTATGAGTATACCTGTTGAGTCAGGTGGACTCCGCTGGGCGCGAACACCCAGTAGCGAACACGGGCCCCGCCAACAAACACGAACACAACAACGGAATGCCCCCTCGACGACTGAAGACTGCTCACATAGGCCTCTCTAATCAACCGTACAATAGTCCACTATGAGTAGCTCACCTCTACAAGCCTCCTGGCTTCATGGCAGATCAGGTTCAGGCAGAAAGCACGTCCGTTCAGCCCTCAGTCTGAAACATCCAGGCACGGTTGCGCGTGTTCCGGGGGTGAGAAAATCTTAATTTGATTCCGGGCGGCTTCCCAGTCCGATATTGTTTACCTCAGAAACACGGAGCAACGTTACCCAGAGGAACAAATTAAAACCTTTACATCACCGGTCACAAAATCTAATCACAGGAGCCACGCTGTCGATTGAATCATGAAGGACGTGAATAATGAGAACAAGGACAAGCTTTTTCTGAGTGTGGCTTCTAACAACAATCCAGCGCAGAGTGAGAGGTGTACTGGGGGTGGTTCATTGTTGGATCAGGGGGTGGGGAGTGGGGTTCTATCACAGGGTCACGGTCATTGGTGATCAAAAATGTAGACGTATGTTTATCTCTAAAGACAGGCATGTCGGTGGACGCTCGCCAAAATATCCGCCTTGTAAAAATACATGTTGTTTCCGGGGGGTTGCCAACGCTTGAGGTCAAAGGGGAACGGCAACTGTGTCTGTGTTGGTGCATATTTATTGGCTCAACACTTAAAGAAGGGCCCGAGTGCTGACAAAACATAGGAACAGAATAATGCGTTTATGTTCATAAAGGTATGTTTATCAGTAGCAAACAATAAAGAACAGCTTTATTGTATTTCTAATTTATTGTATTTTTAATGACCCACTGGGGTAAGCACAGGTCACGCGTTTACACAGCCATACACATATACTATAAAGACATCTAATATACATTAATACATTCGGCGTCCTCCCGCTTCTGGAATTCTTGGAAATTGTGTACATGTAGGAGGATTAAGATTACTTATGATACCAATGGACTTGATTTATGGTATGTAAGGAATGGAATGTAATTACAAATTTCTCAGTTCTCTCGTGAAGGATCCAAAGTGAGGAATTTACTTACTACTCGACGTAAAAGAAAATTTCTATCTCTATTAAATAACATTAAATCACAGTAAATGCACTTTGTCTTCGTCTTTACTTTACATAAATTGCAAAATATTGGCAGATTCTTTGATCGATATTAATAGCTATAGGAGAAGAGACTTGACATTATTGGATTGTCTCCCAACTGTTGTCTGATGACCAGCCCTGTTCTTGCTGTGCCACATGTTGATGGTTATTGATTATGAAGCTCACACGTGGAGCGACGCCCTAAATATGTCATTGCCATGCGTGGATCACTTTACTCATTACAAGTATTTGCGGCCGCTTAAAACGCTCGAGTGTTGGTTGTATCAACTGGATTGCTCTGACGTCACAAGAATGAAATGACAAATACATCGTCGTAAGAACAATTCTAAAAACCCAAATCATCACGCGGTGGATAAGATAAAATATATAGTTAAGGGATATTGATATCATTATCTCCACCTACACACAGCAGCCCCAAATGGCGTATAGTATACATTTCTACATTGAAAGAGAGGGGAGGAAAGGAACACATATTTTCTTCAGTCATCTTTCTTCTAGGAAACATTGACAATTTCTTTTTTCTCTCTTCTTGATTGCATTTTCATATTTTGCACACCTCCGTCAATTAACGCATTAGAATTCTATTGATTGTGCCATTGGTACACGTTCTTACTAAACGACTATTTATCTATATGAGAGAAGAAACTCCCTAACCTTGCCCTTCATACTGAGTGACGGTCCACACTCTCCTTCCACAAGCCTTCGTGTACTTTCCAGAGCAATGGTGTGAAATCCGAGAAAATGTCGAAACTGCACTAAAACTTGGGGTCTTGATGATTTTCTGCTTGGGTTTACCGTCACTAGACAACGTATCCTACAACTGTTTGCAGCGCTTATCCTTAAAACCGTTCCAAGAACAGACAAAAGTACAACATTGGGCAGTGACTCCATATGCGCGCGTTCCGTGACGTCATGCCAATGGGCTTTCCTATAGAGCGCGGACCTTTCACGTTTGCGTAGGATTAAAGACGGTGCTTTGGGCTCACTCAGGGCTTCTCTCCGAAAGGTCAACCTCCTTGTCGTGTTGTTGGGACGGCTGCTCTGAGAGAAAATCCCCCGTGATCCCCCTGCTCTATTCAGGAAAACGGAGGATAGACTTCAAATCACGTACGCAAGCGGTGTTTTACCAGAGGAGCGTTTCAAGTACAATGATTAAAAAACACGGTTGCGTACACAGCAAATTGATAGTGTAAAGAATTTCGGATATTTGAAGAGGTGCACCAACTAAGAAATTCCCTGAACTGTCCCCTTTAACATTACAGGGCCGGTCATCAACCAGACCTACAAATTCGATTGTTTAACCTAGTAAGTGTGAGTGACCCAGGTTACTGGTATTTTGAGCTGTACGTTCTGACATGTTGACAAAAGAGTTTCAAAATAGCCATTAAAATAGGTGAACTTTTGTTTGGTGTTTAGTACTAGTGGGCAGGGAGAACCCCTCTATCGGTAGTTAATGGATATAAACTGTGTAGGTGGGACCGTACCTGGCTCTGTCAACCGGATTGCTCTGACGTCACAAGAATGGAAAGACAAATAAATCGTCATGAAATCTTTGCAATGTGGCTTGGATGGGTAAGGGATCGTCCCTCAGTACTTATGTCTGTTAGTCTGTGAAGTCGACTTTTCTTAGGAACGAGTTTGTCCTGACGGGGAAGCTACAGTGAGAGCGCACTGAAACTAAAACGGTTGGTATCCGGGCTACCAGGCGACTACATGCAGGATTTTTCGGGTCAATATATTATACAAACAACACAGATAACCTCGTTATATCCATCGGTAATTCTGTTTTCAACCAGCCATGTGGGGACGAATATCGCGCTACATGTTTGCTTGTTGCTACATTTAATTAACCGACTTACTAAATGTGATTTTGGCGACTGCACAGGAATTCTGTCGAAGTATGATTGGATAAGCCATTGATGCACGTACTTGTGATTAAGGGTAAGTGGCCTAAATAGCGTAGTATATAAGGTAATTGAGTTTGAATCAAGGGACGGACCAAGATGGATGGGGTGAATGTATATTTTTTATTGCTCGGTTCAAAACGAAATGTCGTACACAACCGGATTCAAGCATGTAAAAGTAGAAGCTACGAGAATCTGTATCATGGTGTACAGCCAGATGATAACCGATATTCGGCATAACACGCCAGCTTCACAGGCACGCGACGCGGTGGCAGCTGGCTATATTACACCGAACGAGCTGTCACGTCTAACCTTTGCACATCTAACTGCGAGCGTTGTTTCTTTGAGCCTTGGTTTAGCGCTATCTATACCCCTACTGTCAATTGGTGGGTTGCTATAATATACGTGGTCTGCATCTCAATCTCTCAACCCCACTTCTTTCTAGTATTTCCCATGTCCAATGGAACAGCCCTGCTGAACGCACTGCCCGCCCAGATTTCCCCCCATGATGCATGTGGGTAATCACAGTGTACGGCAGGAGTTATTGCCCTGCGGGTTGTGTTAGCTTCCCCACTGCCACGTCAGCGCTGGTAAAGCCACGGGATTTACCGCGAGAAAGCAATAAGTGGTCATGCCGACCATATATATCATAGTAAAATAAAATGTGGGGACGGAGGCTGTGTTTTTGTCGATAAGCGCCACCGTTATATACTGGTGACTGCCGTCAGATAGATGCCTTACTGTGGCGCCACAGGTGTGAGACAGATAGCTTGCCTGAGAGTTCTGAGCCACATCCAGGCAGTCACCTACCATCAGATATGTCGTTAAGGCCCAAACAGCTCTTTAGGTGGTGCGTATGGGCTGATTTGGTTCTTAACGGTTCTGTTGTGACTTAAACAGAGATGGCATTTACAAGCGTGCCAGGAGGTATATATTAGATTTTCATAGATTTGCGCACGTTACGCTTCTTTCCTAATTCCAAAATGACCTCACATGCAGCTTTTCGAATGGCTAAATTTTTGGGGACCGTCCAGAATAAATGCGACGCGTGTGTGTCTCTAGTGTTGTTTTCGGTGCGTGTGTGTGTGTGCATCAGAATTCTATTGCATTTTTGTTTGTTTTCCGTTTCGAAATAACCCTTACACCTCAGGTAATCAGCCTTTGCAATGTTCCTCGCTTGAGGATATAATATGAAATTTTAGCTTGCAGGGACCACCTTCTGACAGCTTACCCACGTTCCCCGCTACAATCCCTCCTTCGCTCCTCCCGTACAGGGATCGCAATGAGCGCTTTTGGGCGGAGATTTATCAAGATCAAATACGTCCAAATACGGGGGCTTCCAAAGACAGGCCGACGTCAGTTTTGTCCTTGTGGGTGTAAGAGATCAAGTGATAGGAGGAGTGTAGATTTTTATAAAAAAGTTGCCTGGCATTACAATAACTGTTCCTTCTTTGCGGCGCGCGGCCACATTCTTCTTAGGCCATCCAAGGTCATTGTTAGTTTTGATGCCGTGGCAGGCTGTGACAAACTTTTCAACCGCCGCCGACAAGGATCTATATAAGACAAATTTGAACGATAAAGACTTTCCCAAGAGTGCCTGGCGATCGTAAGGCGATCGTACGACGTATGTTACCAGATCGATCCTAATTGCCTTGCGGAAACTTTGATACTGGTGATTTCTCGAGCAATTTCCCTGGGCCTTTAGATGGGATTTAACGAGCCGAAATTTTCTTTCGAATCTGACTGAAATATTCCTTTACTGCCAAAACATTATTGTCTGTGAAAATACACTGCATGCCCAGAAAAAAGTTCGTGTATTTGAAACGTAACCACCTGGCGTAATGCAGTTTGAGTTTAATTTGATAGAGGTCGCTTTTAACAGGATGCTGTAACAATAGTCCTGGGTACGAGAGTGCCACTCTCGTTCACAGTTGTCGTAGAAACACCGGTAAACAAAGATGGCGCCCAGATAGGAAAGTTTGTAGCCTCGAAAAGTTTGATGTGGTAATTTTCAAGGTATGATGGAAAATTCAAACCAAGCCGTGATGTAGACGTGGTTCTGGATATTTCATAGTAAGTGTTGATTGATTACATTTTGCTCAAAATATTATAAAACCGCAGAAATAGCGTAGATTTTAGTAGGGATTTTCCGATGTGTACTCTATGTCTAGCTGCATAAACTATAACTAAGCATCTGCAGTAAATGCTTCAAAGCTGCATCATGATCATACACATCATGCAAGTTGTAGAAAGGCGTTGTAAAGACCTGGGATTGCACGTAAATCTATGCCTATGTTCTGAACTGAATATACTGAAGAGCGGCCCAAATAATTGGAGCAGGACTCCTACCCGGCATGAATGAACTCTACTCTACTCTACTCTACTCTACTACTATACAGATACTAGAAGTATTAATCGAACATTTTAGTGTACCTATAGATTAGGGCCCTTTTTTGTTGGTAACGTTAGTGATATAACTTGTATCACTACCAACAAAAAAGGGGACCTAATTTATAGGTACACTAAAATGTTCGATTACCATCCCCCCCAGCTCAAGACTTGATAAAGGCCATTTCCTTACTTGACAGGACCAAAGTTTAGTTGCTGAGAACACTGCCACAATGTCTACCAGTCAGCACCGCAACTCCATCGACCGTCCCACCAGCTACCACCCCCCTCCCTCCAGCTACCACGGCCCTGGGTCTGTGGACCGACCCTTGTTTCCTGTCGGGTCGGGAATCAAAATACCACAGGTCGGCGACCACGCTTCAGTCGCACCGAGCAGCCCCTTTGTTCCCGTCACCTATCTCACACGAGAGAAAACCCACGTCCCTACGGCCTACCTGAAGAAGATCAGCTGCGATTTGACTTTCACGCAGGATGTAGTAGAATCGCGTGCCGTGCACACACTTCCGTACAGCTTGGACAGACTAAAACAAGCCTTGGACTACCGTAACATCATCAAGGTGAAAACAGCCAGGCCCAAGATGGTGGATGGGCGACACGACCGCAGGGGTCTGGACACGAAACACCTGCCCTGTCACCTGCAGAGGAGACATCCTTACAGGTTAAGGCCTCTGGGCAAGAAGGAACAACAAAGGCAGGAGGCACAAGATGAAGAAATGACTGAGCCTCAGACAGGAACTTTCCTTACAGAAGTCAAGGAGGGAAAAGGGCAGAAAAAGGGGAAAGATAAAGTAGAGACTGATGTGGAAGTGGAGGCACCGATTCCTGTTGTAAGGATGAAGGCACCACACGACTGGGATGAGTACGTCATGACCAAGCTGAGTCGTGGCACGGCGCGGTGGATCGTACGGGAGAGAGTTCCCGCGGGGGAACAGAAGGAACGACTGGACAGGTTTCTGGAGCAGAGATACGGGAAGAGGCCAGAGTTTGTGTACAAGGAGGAAACATCACTGAGTTTGAAACAAGATCGCTCCAAAAAGAAAGTAACAATACAAGAAACGTCCAAAGGAAAGGGTAAGTGAGCTAAAACATTTGATGCCAACATGTTACAAAACCAGTCCCACAATTATTTGTGCTCCTTTCTTTCAGATTCAGACCATCTATAAAGTTTAAGCCTTAGCAACAATGACAAGCAGTTGTCTCCAATGCCTATTTGTTACAGTTTGTTGTATATTTGAAAGACTTTAATGTTGAATACAATTTTCATCCACACCAAGTGTCTGACATGTACATGTATACTATGATCCACAGTGCCCACACCACCCGAGTCCAAGTCTGTTGTACCCTATGAGGACCCCACCCAGACTCTGGGCACATATTACCAGCTTCCTGGGAGACATTCCAAGAAAGTGGAGTACAGAGAACCAGGTAAGGTTCGATGTGGTTTTACACCTGACTAGATCATTGTACATTACATAGTTTATATCACTGTAACAGACCCATGTTAATCTAGCCATGTATCAAGAGAAGATTGGATGACTAGATTTATTATTATTCATGACTTCAGGTGCCACTAACAACACAGCTGAAGTGGTTCAGGTGAAGCCCCTAAAGCCGCCGCCCCCTCCCACCCTGGAGGAGCTGCTGAACCCTGCCCTGGAGGTCTTCATCTACAGAACCACCAACCAGTTTGAGAGGGAACTGCTCTCAGGTAGGTTTAGAGTTTTTAATAACAGTATATGGTAAAATGTGTTCCTTGATTTTTGTTACAACTGCAGTCTCCAACTTGACTTTTTCTTGTAATGAATACAGGTGCATATTTGAAGGCATTGTTTCCGAAAGTACAGGTTACTTAGCGTAAAAAAGTGTTGTTTCACTAATTGATGAACATGGCTAATGCTACATATATCTCAAGTCTAAATTCTGTAACATACAGACTCTAATTTGTGGTTCTTCTTCCCTATTGTAGGTATGGCCAGCCAAGTGTACCAGAAGACTGGAGACAAACACAGGATATTCATGGACAGTCATGCAGAGTACAAGACTGAACTACAGACTCAGTACCCACCAGACCCGCTCATGTGGCTATCAGAGGAGGAGAGGGAACAAGCCAGGAAACCCACCAAGATCATCAGGGGTCTGCAGCGCTGGACCAAACTGCCCGAGCCTGCTGATGTGAGTCTGATGTGTCTCCTAATATCTTAGAAACAATGTACTGTGCAATCTTGATGTACCGGTAGTAAAGTTAGAAGAGTAAGGGATGTGGTATCTACATTTACCTTCTTCCCTTTGATTTGAAGCAATAGTCTGAAAGGCTGGTTCAAACACTTCAAGTCAACAAGTAGGCTACAACAGTTGATGTTTCCTCCTACTGACTGATGAACACCTTGTTGTTCCAGTTTGCATCAGAAGGGGGCGTTGTTCCACCCAAGCCTGAGGACACGTCACCAAAGAAGCGAGACGATGGCAAACAGAAGGCTCGAGAGGAACGGGATGCTGACCCGCTGTTGAGAATAGGTAACAACTAACAACCGACAGTTTAATCTTTAGTTTCTTATATACTGGTACATAATATGAATTCTGGTGCACCCCAAATTGGAGCTGTGCACCTGTTATCATAATCTTTGACTGTTGTGCACTAGATACATGTACATGCATTTGTGTATAATTGAAGTAAAGTTTTAAGTACCATTGTGTGCTAGTATGCAAGTAGCACCAATGCACTTATTCCTAAAAATGAATGAGCCCTGTCTTCTTTCTAAGTACATGTAGCAGCATGCTTGGGTGGTAGGCTCGAGATGTTTCTATCGTTCCATCATTCAATTGTGAGCCTTCTGGAAATCTGTTTTAAGTAAATTTTTAAGTCTTCCTTTTCTAATGCTGTAACTCATCCATTACATGCTCTTTTCTGTCTCTTCTGCCACATTGCTGTCTAGAGGAGGATGGACAAGGATGATATTGGGTAAAGGATGGATAGACAGGCACGTAACCTAGCCGTGGTCCACTGTTCGCATTGTACTTGTCGAAAAGAGCTAGGGGAATTTCCCTGGTATGATGAACCTGTAAATACTGTACATATTGTCTGTCTTTTCTGTCATGACCAGTGGAAGATAAGCTCTTCAGTGACCTGGTTTGAGATCACTTTCCCTTTTTTTGCTAAAAGTTACCTGTAATCTTGTCAGATGTGCTGAACCTGCCCCCTCTTCTGCCCTTTGGTCCTCGAAAGCATCCTGTGAAGCAAGTTTCGTTACATTATAACCGTAAGGTTCAGCAAGGAAAAGGTGTTGTCAAAAACATTTACTGACAGACATTTTGGATGGCACCTGCTTCTTTATTATCAATTTGCCTGATATTGATAATCAACTTTGATTTCATTCTGTTCCGGAATGCCTGGAATTTTTGAGAAGTTGAGTGGTTTATTAGTGTTTGAGTTGTTCCTGGATCATTGTTCTTTTGGGGTGTACTTATTGTTTTTCTTTCAGCATTTTGCCCCTCTGAAATGTTGAGCTTCCTAATCTTTATTATGACCTCCACAAATTGGTAACGTTATATCAATGGAGAAATAAACTGAAGAAGAAAAGCAGGTCAAGTTTCTGGCCTCCCTTGCACAGTTGTATCATGTTTTTTTCATAGTTCAAATCTTGTTTATAGTAGAAATAAACAATAAATGGTTTTAAACAGCTTAGGACTCTAATACATGTAGTGCAATATGTTCAATCATGTTGTATGTACTATGTTTCTGTGTTTATCATGCTGTCAGTGTTTGTCTTACTTGATATCCTGGTTTTCTTTTTAACTTGCAATTATTGTACACCATGCTGTCATGAGAGCCAGTACATTGAGTCACACCTGTTCTCTGACTCCTTCCACATGTAAGGTGAATTTTAATAAACAGATAAACAAATAAATAGATAACCATAAACAAATGTTGCAGTTGAGGAGTGGCGAGACAAGTTCTACCTGAAGAACCAGTGGCAGGACTGCACTATTGACAGCCTGCTGGAGTCCATGGAGGACGTGCACGAGATCACGCGCCTCATCGCGGTGACGGTCTGCTGCCGGGCCGCCGCTCATCGCGCTCTACCTGAGGACGAGTAGGGATACTTTGATGTTTGTTTTGAGTGGTCATTGTTGTTTTTTGTTTCTTTGTTTGTTTGTTGGGAAATTGTAAAATTGAATAGATGATGTGCTTATTTTTTTGTAAAATAGGGGAAAGGTTGCTCTATTTTGTTTTGATTGGCCATGTCTTGTTTTTTGTTTGTTTGCTTGTTGGAAAAGTGTTACCAGTAAATGTGTAGCAGTCATTTTTTTTAAGGTAGGGACAGGGTTAAGTCAAAAGAAGTGGTATTATTTTCATTGGCCATTTTTCTTTGTTGTTTTGTTGGGAAAGTTTCAAATTGTGTAGCTCACCAGCCATTTCGTGTGTGTGTGTGTTAAAATAGGATCGAAGTGAAACCAAAGAAGTGTGTTCAGACTTCTCTAACCTTTTCCTTCCAGTATGTCCAACGACTCGGGCATGGTTGTGATGAAGGCGGAGACTGGCCCCAAACAGGGCGTCCTGCCCAGCAGGCTGGTGGAGGGGGTGGAGCGACTGCTGGAGGACCCTGTGCTCAAAGTGCGCATGGCATCTGCCATCTGCTTCTACACCATGGACAGACACAACGACAAGGTGATGTAAACAACAACAAAAAAATACACACTGACGTTTTTACATTTTAGCACTCAATGAAAATCACAAAAACTGTATGCACCTGTTATTAGATTGAATTAATAAAATGTAAAGGCTCATGCAAAACTAACAATTGGCTATATGTTTAACTTAAAAATCTGCCGACCAACAAATTCCAACCATGGTCTGGAGAAGTTTAGGAGCCCATGGTTGGCTATGGCTGTAGTTTTAACCCTGTGTGTTCTTCCCTGACAGGCGAGAGCCATGATGTTCAGTATGCTGCAGGAGGGAGGGCCGGCGCAGCGCTGGCTGGCGGCACAGTGCCTGGCCACGGCGGGGGAGGTGGAGCCGCACATCGTCAGCGAGATTGTGTTTCAGCTCTTCAACACCAACAGTGACATGCGGCGAGACCAGGCTATCATCATGCTCAGCAAGATGAGTCAGAACACGGTACAAAAATACCTCCAGAGTTCTTGTTAATATTATTGTTTGTTTGTTTGTTCGGCAGGCCATTTAGTGATGTTTCTTTGTTCATTCATTTATTCATACATCCATTCATTCATTCATAAATTCATTTTAGATATTTACCAGTAGATCACACTCAGGTCCATAACCAGGTGTCCCTTGATACAAAGACATTCCAGACCAAAACACTGCAAAACACAGGCTCAAGAATTAGGACAAAATTGAGAACCAAGAAATTGAATTGTTGTGGCCTGAATGTAAAATTGTAACAGCACATTGTTCCACCAAGTCTTCAGACAGACATTAAATGTATTGCTGTTCCCTTCCAGACGCTGGTCCACTCCATGCTGGCTGAACAGCTGAACAGCAGCAGCTGGACCAGACGCGTGCTGTCCTGTAAGGTCATCCCCAAGCTGTATGGACCCATCAACAAGGTAACAGCACAAAACTGATTTTTCTATCCAAACATTCCTCAAACAATCAGTCTCCAACTGAAACACAGTTCTTGATGTGCTTAGCAATGAAGATGGATGCTCTTGTTGCCATGGTAACAACGATAACCCTGCCCCCCTCCCCCAGGACCTGATGCACAAGCTGTCCACACTGATGTGGCATGACTGGAGCAGCGAGGTGCGGAAGGCCGCCGCGCAGACTCTGGGACGCACCGGGCACGGGAAGGAGGTCCACAATGACCTGCACTTCCGCCTGACCAACGGCAACGAACGAGAGAAAATCGACGCACTGAACAAGATCGGCCACCTCGGTTTGTAAATTTCATCTACTCACAGACACTACAGAAATCTACTTAGACTATCTTTTTCCTTGACTTGTAGCAAATTAGTTCACTAGACAAAAGGATACAACATAACTTGTTCAAATGAATAGAAAATGTGCTCTCTTATATACCATACATACATACCTGCTTAAATTATCCAGTCAGTCAACCCTGTCCCAACCCTCTCCACTTCAGCAACCTTGTTTCCTTGTCCCATGAGCTGTTGCAGAGATCAGGCTTAAGTACGCATGTATCTATAAAATAACACCACTTTATCTCCACCCAGGCATCATGACCGCTCGGCTGCTCCCTCCCTTCATGGAGTGTTTCCAGGACCCATATATCTCTGTCCGCATCGAAGTCTGCAACACCGCAGGGCACCTCAAGATCACGGACGACGCAGCACTCAACACGCTCTTGGAGATGGCGCAGTTTGACCCCTGCTGGAAGGTCAAGGCTCATGCTATCCATGGTCAGTAGACAGAACTGGTTTATTATCTTGTGTATATGAATCTATGAGGGCTGTCCCATTCAGAAGGATGGGGGGGGGTCGTAGATGTCTTTTTTTCATACCAGTTGCAAGCAATGCGGCCCCGCAAATATATCTGGAAAGTTACATACTATTATAGATATTCGGCACAAATATGACTTACTTTCACCATGGTAACATCCAACACTCACTCAGGTATACTGTCAAAACTTGCAAAAGTCTCTATGACATCAGTGTCTGTTTTAAGTTTTATAGACCAACACCAGCACTTACAATAACAGCTGTCACCCCCTCCTGCCTCCCCACAGCCCTGGGTCAGATCGGGATGATGACGGAGGAGATCGTGGAGAAGCTTCTCTGGGCGCTGAAGTATGATGACACGCCGGGCGTACGGGCGCAGGCGTGCCGCGCCATCACCCAGCTGGGTCTCCATGACGACGATGTCATCGCTGTCCTGCAGGACAGGACCATCGTGGAGCCTGATGACATCGTACGAAGGTAGGAGGACAATGGACAATATTTCCACCTTATCACTTCTCCAAAACTAGTAGTAGGACAACTCTATTGTGAATTTTCTTCACAATTCTGATGTGTTCTTTATGTTGATTACTTTCCAGGACAGATGTTTAACCTTTCAAAAAAGTATTTTTTATAAATCTATACAAGAGCATTTGTAAACAAGTGGTTGGGGATAAAGAACTTTGATATTCAGTATTTATTGTAAAGTAAGAAAATCTGAACACATGGTGTCATATAGCTATATTTGATGTATTTTGTATGAACACTGCTGAAATATTAGTAATTTGATCTCTCCACAGTGAAGTAGTGGAGGCTCTTCAATCTCTTGGGCTCACTCCCACTGGAGACCTGGAGACACTGCAGGCAATTAAGAATGAAGTGGGGAGACTGTGCACTAGAGGGAACATCGCTGCCAAGATTACAAAGAAGGAACAGCGGGATGACAGGACTGAGAACAAAGACCGTCTGTTGTCCTCCTCAGAACCTCCGGTGAAACAGGTACAGGACAAGTTTTCTCAGTGTGCTCCTGAGCAAGGACATTGCATAATGTCGTTGTTCTGATATATCATTTGAACTTGTATAGCCAGCAGAACCCTCCAGTTTGCAAACTTTTGTCAATTACGAATCTTACCTTCAAGTTCGTTTTCAAAGATTATACATGTAAACAAGTTATTTACTTTGGACCATAGGATACAGAAAATGACGCTCATGCTTAGTGTTTAAGTGAGTGAACCAATGTTCTTTCTCTTATTTCTATATTTTCTATCCACACCTCAGGAACGAGCTGTCCCCAGTCGTTCCAGTAAGAGTCGAAGCTCAGCCCACCCCACTATTGTTGTAAGTGAGGATGGCTTGGACCGTAACGATACACCCTGGAGCGTTGCAGATGCTGAAATCCGAGCCCTACTGCACGGCAGGGCCAGTGCAGGTCTGAGTCCTGAAGGACACCGTGCAGTGCCAGAACAGTCCACTCCAGAGGAGGGGGAGAGTGGGGAGACCCACTGGACACAAGTACAGACGTACCACGAGGTGGTTGAACCAGCTGCTGGGGTACCAACATTAGAGGACGATGTTCAGATGCTTGTCATTCACCACGAGGACACCACCCTCTCAGAAACCACGGACCAAAGATCAGCCACAACTGATAAGGAAACGGTAGACAGAACTAAATCTGAATCCAAAATGTCGGAAGGAACCGTGAAGACGGTAACCTCACAAGCAACACAAGCAGGACAGTCTGTGTCGGATGTAGAGTCATCAAAACAGAGCGTCGGTAGTAAGCCAGGAGTAGCAAAGTTACCTGCAGAGACTGAGGAATCTGACGTGCCTCAGTCTGAGGTTACAGGATCTGTGATGTCAGCGGCTTCTCCTGAGGCTCAGCACAGGGAGGAGGAGGGAGAAGAAGAGGGAGAAGATGATGGAGAAGAAGAGGAAGAGGCAGAGGAAGGCGAGGAAGTGATGGAGCAGGGGGAAGATGAAGATGCTGATGATGAAGATGATGGCAAAGATGATGATGAAGATGATGATGATGGGGATGATGAAGATGATTAACTGATCCTGACAGGTGATGGAGCAAAAGGATGAAAATGATGGTGAAGATGATGATGAAGACAGACGATGGTTACTGATCCATATCATTAGAAAGTGAAAGAAGACACTTTCATCTGTATATAAAAAAAACTTAAGATAAATCCTGTGCCTTTAAAATGATGTGGCAACGTAATTCAGATTGTAGATATTACAGTCACCCATATTTTGTATCCATTGTACATGACTGTACATTTATTCAAATGACATACAAAAATGACGCTTTTTTCCATACAAGTTGCAGTAATGTATATTTAATGAGTCAAATATTATGGACTATATTTTTCATCTTGTGTGAGGAGATTCAACTGATATGAAATAAATGTTGACTTTTTAACTTGTACAACTTGAATCAAAGTTATTTGAATCAATGTATAACAGTAATGTGAGCTCTGAAATATGATTGCGCGAAAATGAAATTTTGTGAATGTGGAAAAATTTTGTTACCCATTTTGATTCATTCCACATATCCATTTATGGTACATATGATTTATTTCAGAGAATGTTAATTTTACAAAATACAATGTATGGGACTGCCTATTCTATTAAGCCATCTACTGAGCAGACTTACTTGTAGTGTCGTGGTTGCAGTCTATAAGCTGCTTGTCAGATTCAGTCAGTTGGATGTCTTATGATATAGTATACCAGTCCAGTACATGACAGGTAGGCAAATTAACTAGAACATGTACACTCAGTCAGGTGTTATTTTTTGATAATTTTATTTGAGAGTAGACATTTGTCATAATAGTAAGATATACTTCATCATCACAGTTTGTGTAGCATATAGTTTGACACTATGACTCAATATTTACCTCTGACAACAAGGAAAAACCAACAGAAAAACTACAAAAACAGACATTTACATTTACACTGTACTACTACCCTGGGTATCATCCAGATTTTTGCTCTGCAATGCTCGAAAAAAATGATTTTTTCACTGCGGAGCGAAAATCCGGATGGTACCCAGGCTACTGTACTACAACATAACACAATTGGCTAAAGGTACTATACACAAAACACATAGCACCTTGGCTCTCAGTTCTAAAGTATCTTCTGGTATTGGTCCCATACACATATCTACACGTGATCTTCTAATTCACCAAGACTTCCACCGTGATCAATCAACTCCACAACAAAAATATATATCCTATAAACATTCATAGTGGACAAAATGGGTGCAACAACCAAGGACGTTCTACAAGTGTGATGAAAGCTCCTTGCAACAACTAAACAACCAAAAAAGATTGATAAATATTACTCAGACACTCATACTAACAAGGCTGGCTAGTACATCAATAAAATTGAGACGATTTCTTTTGAGAAGTTATCTTTTTACCCTCAAGTATTCCCTTCCATTGTTTCAGGCCACTGTATGATTCTGGCAAGGACACCATATGTCTTTAACAACACTTCAAAGGTTGCTTCATACATAATATCCAAACACAAGGCCTTACATGTATGCTCTAGGCCTTAGGTCTAAAACAACCTACTGTTGCTGCATACAGAATTTGGCCATGCATCTTTTAACCACATTCTGCAGATATCAAAATGTAAGAGTAATTTCACTCTTTTCTGGCACAAGGTGAATCTCTAGACCCTTAATCGCTCTTTCCCGCATTCAATGATGAAGTGAAAAATTATCATAACTGTCCTGGTTAAAAACCAAAAGGGACTACATCCAACATCAATGCACATACTGGAGTTAAAACCCTGTCACTTGGTTTGTGATACTGAGAGTATTCTTGCACATGAAGTTTAGTTCTGCACATAGTAGATGATCTCGTTTGTGTCGTATCCCGTCACGGCGAAGGCCTTCCCTTCCGGACTGGTGAACTTGGCTCCACACAGCTGGATGTCTGTCACACATTCTGAATGGACATGTTCCACCTAAAGGACAACGAATTGGAAACAACAGTCAGATTGTTCACATTCTATAAATCGTGAAACTTTTTGAGGTGGATTTATTTCACAGTAGGAGAGAAAATAACTTAAAGGATTTAATGGTGTTCTAAATTTGTAGTTGTAACAATTTTGTAGTATAGATGTCATACAAGAAGCCTAGGATATTTGCAGTGACATGAATTCATGGTGGAGAGATCACAGCAAAATCCATGATCTACAGTACATTAAAAAACTTGCCATTTTGATCTTGCCACTACACATTCAAACCCAAATCCTGTTGGGATGTGAAAAAATGGCTAGAAAAGCATGGCTAAAGTGTAATAATTTGGAAGCCCACCTCTGTTGTGTTACCCTTTTTGAGCTGCCAAATACGAGCATATGAGTCTTCACTTGCTGATAAAAGCTGGGAAAAGAACAAAAGTAATTTTAGTATTCCAATATACACACTATCAACATGGTAACAGACAGTTCTCTGTAAGACAATATTTGATCCATGTTAGCACATGTGCATACATCAACAGGATTAAGATGTTTCTAATTTTACTGACTTGGAAGTGTTGGTCATCAAGGTGCTAGGGACCTGACCAGTGACAGAAGGGTTGACAGAAACTTGATGTTGTCAGGCTACCCAGTAATATCTGGTCAAGTCCACAACACTTACCTGTCCAGACTCAGGTAAAATGTCCAGAGAGCTGATCCAGCGAGCATGAGCGCACACCTCGGCGTGGATGTTACCGGTCTCCACTCCGAAGAGGCGGATGTGACCAGTACTGTACGCTGCGATGACTGTGTCCTTCCACAGACATACGCAACAGGCTGGGTTCCTATGTGGAGAACCATAGGGGAAGACTTAGCGGCGAGTTATTTCATGGGCAACACAAAGATGAAAATTATCTGACTAAGCACAGATATGGTGATAACACATGGTGGAAAACATGTTTTGAACAACAAGAAAGTTAGGATGTGGCCTAAAAATGGCATGTGCCTCTCAACTACAGGATACAACTTTTTGGACCTTAGTCTCGGTATAGAACTTTTCATTAGGAGTGCCACAAGAACAAATTCTCCAAGCAGACCTGGTTGTGACCTTCTACATGTATATACAGTTTTCTGACAGCTCACCCAATCTTTGGCGGCAGTGTTGGACACTGTCTTGCCTATTGGATACTGTCTTGGGGACTAAGAAAAACATACCGGCTCCCAGAGATCCGTGTCACTTCCACAAACTTTGGTCCCTTCCACACAATGATATTCCCGCTGTCGTCAGCCGTGACCACAGTATCACCTGTGTGCCCTGTACTGGTGATGTCAGTGATAGCAGAGGAGTGGCCCTTCATGGTCTCTGTTAACGTCACGTTGGGACCCTTGGGAGGAATGTTGAAACACAGCACATTGCCAGAGGAAGTGCCTAATATGTTGGAGGAAAACATAAAATCATCTTCATCACAACTGAAAGATTGAAATGTTAGTGTGAATTGTAATTGTAATGTTTCCAAATTGTTTCATATTTCATATTCATCAACTGACAAATATGCTACTCTGTCAAATTCTGTGTACCTGCAGAGAGTTATTGTTCTCTTATAGTTATATGATAACAAGGTACAACTGTATCATAACTCATGGGTTACTAGCTACCCCTTTACTGACCAACACAGATGAGGTTTCCTGCTACTGGTGCCACGCCTCTTGCAAAAGTGCTGTATCCTGGGAGGGGAGGGGAGGAGACATGTTAAAATGTGTCTACACAAAATGATGACATACACATTAGGTCACAAATTTAATCTATTTCTCTATACCAGGTACTTCTTAAATAGTTTTCAACAACAATACAATGCAGTATAAATATGATACAGGCACCTACAAATATGTACATGCATTATCTTCACTCACCACTGACACTCTCTGCAGCTCCCAGGGCATGCCAGAAAACCATGATAGCACCATCCTGTTCAAATATCG
>NW_017804398.1:928435-929437 GCF_001625305.1 Branchiostoma belcheri
AGGGCGTCGCCTGCTGTAAAAGAACCGGTGTTTCTTGGTCAATGTGCTAAATATGCTAGGTTTAGACCTTCATGCTTTAGTATTCATTTTTTGTTATTTTTCAATAATCAATGTTCTAGTCAGCCTGATTTTTCCCGTCCGTCATCTCAATTTTGTTTGCCGTAAGTTTGTGTCGAGCGCCGAAGGCGCGAGAGCTCGGGAAAAATGTGTAATAGTTGACCCTCTGAACATTATTTCCTGCATTTTGAGGGACACTTTTCGAGGGATCGTACGACGGATTCGTAAAGAAAATTTTCCTTGGCCCTCCCCCAGCCCCGATTTTTTTTCCATGGCCCTCCCCCATATGCCAAATATTTTTTCCATGGCCCTCCCCCCCCTACGCACCAGCCCTCCCCCACCGGTAAATATCGTACAGTCCCTAACATATATATTATTCATCACATCTACTCAGAACAAAACCATGGGAAAAGTGGCTGCCTACCTGGTCTGCTAACATGAGAACTGTCTTCATTGTGAAGCGCCGTGAGCAGAAGTTGAAGAGATCTTCCAGGCTGGGCCCCAACAGGTCCATAACCAATACATTGTAGTCCCTCTCCTGGCCATACCATCTGGAACAACACAAGAGGGGACACATGTTCTTCAGCTGACATTGTCTCAAAAGACAAATGATTTGGATTCATAATCTGCCCATTTTAAAAGTTCATGTAGGTTTTGAATAGAAAGTACTGTACATCAGGGTTCTCCCCAGAAAAGTTTAGTATGAGGGAGGAAACTTACCGAGCACACACTAAGCCACGCGCAACGCGGGGGGGGGTGGTCCGGAGGAGGAAGCTATAGCATTTTGACTGTTATAAATAGAAATGGAGGCCATTTCCTGCAATTTCAGCCTTCTGTCTTTCCTAAATATACAACTTACACATAATAGCTTAAGAGACTCCAACACCAAGTTGAAAAGAAAAGAAATGGACACATTTAACCATGATTTAACTTCAAGATCAAGGT
>NW_017804398.1:929457-1004381 GCF_001625305.1 Branchiostoma belcheri
GTGCTTGACTTGACTTCTCTTTACCGGAACTTGGTGTAAATATCGATTGTAGTCAGAGGAAATATGTTCATTTATTGAAGTTCACTTTATTTCCACTCGCCAATATCTTATCTAAACATGCTATGGACGATCGATGTCGTTCCAAGCTCCCCGTGCCGGTGTTCCGCTATATTCCTGGGTCGTCCACGTATTTGTCGGGGGAAAATCTCAAATAAAGTACGCACCCCGACTTTGGTGACGGCCCGAGACACTTTTGGGATTTTGAAAAGTTTAAGAAGTGCGTACTTTAGTTGGGAATTTACGTTAAGTAAAAATGGTAAAAACAAATCACGTTTTATAGGACAACAGCACAAAGCAGGCCAGATTTGAGTGTCAGGGCGTCGCCTGCTGTAAAAGAACCGGTGTTTCTTGGTCAATGTGCTAAATATGCTAGGTTTAGACCTTCATGCTTTAGTATTCATTTTTTGTTATTTTTCAATAATCAATGTTCTAGTCAGCCTGATTTTTCCCGTCCGTCATCTCAATTTTGTTTGCCGTAAGTTTGTGTCGAGCGCCGAAGGCGCGAGAGCTCGGGAAAAATGTGTAATAGTTGACCCTCTGAACATTATTTCCTGCATTTTGAGGGACACTTTTCGAGGGATCGTACGACGGATTCGTAAAGAAAATTTTCCTTGGCCCTCCCCCAGCCCCGATTTTTTTTCCATGGCCCTCCCCCATATGCCAAATATTTTTTCCATGGCCCTCCCCCCCCTACGCACCAGCCCTCCCCCACCGGTAAATATCGTACAGTCCCTAAAGTGTAATAATTTGGAAGCCCACCTCTGTTGTGTTACCCTTTTTGAGCTGCCAAATACGAGCATATGAGTCTTCACTTGCTGATAAAAGCTGGGAAAAGAACAAAAGTAATTTTAGTACACACACATGCCCGTAGCCAGGATTTTGAATGGGGGGTTAATCCCACTGCTTGAGGGGACCTCGAGTGCCGTAGGCGCGAGGCGAGCGCCGAAGGCCCCAAGTTTACTAGGGGGGTCCGGGGGCATGCTCCCCCGGAAAATTTTGAAAAATAAACCTTCTAAAATGGCATTTCGTGCATTTTTGAGAGGATTTCCAGGAAATAATCAGAGATAAATGTTTATTCAATCACAAAGTCAGCAGTTTTTCTACGATTCCAGTCCATCTTTTCAAGAAAAATCTTGGACCTTTACATAAAAAGTGGACCAAAAAGTGGACCTTTACATAAAAAGTGGACCAAAAAGTGGACCTTTTACATAAAAAGTGGACCAAAAAGTGGACCTTTGAGCCTTGTGGGGGGTTCTTCCGAACCCCCGAACCCCCCCTGGCTACGGGCATGACACATACTCCAATATACACAATATCAACATGGTAACAGACAGTTCTCTGTCAGACAATATTTGATCCATGTTAGCACATATGCGTGAATCAACAGGATTAAGATGTTTCTAATTTTACTGACTTGGAGGTGTTGGTCATCAAGGTAATAGCGACCTGACCAGTGGAAGGGTTGACAGAAGTGTGATGTTGTCAGGCTACCCAGTAATATCTGGTCAAGTCCACAACACTTACCTGTCCAGATTCAGGTAAAATGTCCAGAGCGCTGATCCAGCGAGCATGAGCGCACACCTCGGCGTGGATGTTACCGGTCTCCACTCCGAAGAGGCGGATGTGACCAGTACTGTATGCTGCGATAACTGTGTCCTTCCACAGACATACGCAGCAGGCTGGGTTCCTATGGAGAACCACAGGGGAAAATTTAGCAGCGAGATATTTCATGGGCAACACAAAGATGAAAATTATCTGACTAAGCACAGATATGGTGATAACACATGGTGGAAAACATATTTCAACAAGAAAGTTAGGATGTGGCCTAAAAATGGCATGTGCCTCCCAACTACAGGATACAACTTTTTGGACCTTAGTCTCGGTAAAGAACTTTTCATTAGGAGTGCCACAAGAACAAATTCTCCAAGCAGACCTGGTTGTGACCTTCTATATACAGTTTTCTGACAGCTCACCCAATCTTTGGCGGCAGTGTTGGACACTCTCTTGCCTATTGGATACTGTCTTGGGGACTAATTAAGAAAAACATACCGGCTCCCAGAGATCCGTGTCACTTCCACAAACTTTGGTCCCTTCCACACAATGATATTCCCGCTGTCGTCAGCCGTGACCACAGTATCACCTGTGTGCCCTGTACTGGTGATGTCAGTGATAGCAGAGGAGTGGCCCTTCATGGTCTCTGTTAACGTCACGTTGGGACCCTTGGGAGGAATGTTGAAACACAGCACATTGCCCGAGGAAGTGCCTAGTATGTTGGAGGAAAACAAATCATCTTCATCACAACTGAAAGATTGAAATGTTAGTGTAAATTGTAATTGTAAAGTTTCCAAATTGTTTCATATTCATCAACTGACAAATATGCTACTCTGTCAAATTCTGTGTACCTGCAGAGAGTTATTGTTCTCTTATTGTTATATGATAACAAGTTACAACTGTATCATAACTCATGGGTTACTAGCTACCGCTTTACTGACCAACACAGATGAGGTTTCCTGCAACTGGTGCCACGCCTCTTGCAAAAGTGCTGTATCCTGGGAGGGGGAGGGGAGGAGACATGTTAAAATGTGTCTACACAAAATGATGACATACACATTAGGTCACAAATTTAATCTATTTCTCTATACCAGGTACTTCTTAAATAGTTTTCAACTACAATACAATGCAGTACAAATATGATACAGGCACCTACAAATATGTACATGCATTATCTTCACTCACCACTGACACTCTCTGCAGCTCCCAGGGCATGCCAGAAAACCATGATAGCACCATCCTGTTCAAATATCTGTCAACATAAACAGCAGACAATACATGTAGCTCACACTATAATTACATAACACAGCAAAATGATATTTCATTAAGCGATGCACTAAGAGCAACTGCAGTGTAGCCTGGGTACCATCCGGATTTTCGCTACGCAACGCTCAAAAAAATTTTTCGAGCGTTGCAGTGTGGTTCTTTTGCACTAGGGGGCATTGTTTCAACATGCCCTACAAAAGCAATGAACCTCATCTCCAATGAAGGTACATGTATTACAAGTTAATCCATACATAACTGATGGGAATTAACTTTGAACATGAAAGATATTGAATCCACAGTACGCCAATGTTAGATGTCATCTATCTGTAAGTGTAAGCTGTTCGAGGTTGAGAAAATCTACGTCTTTATAGTGTTTTAGTAACTATTGACACACAATAGAGAATCCCAAACCTGCACTCCCTTCTGTGATGTAATGACAAGCAGGTTTCTTGTTGCCAGTTGACACCATTTGGCCTGGGAGACAAATGAAAAGGATTATACAGTAGATCTATGGAACATATCAAAAGATATTCAAGTTTCTATACACATTTGGCATCTAGAAATGGTATTACGAGACATAAGCAGCATTTCACACTCTTGATTATCACACCAGCAAATGTACATTCTGAATTTTTGTTTACATGTTTTCTATAATTAATATTATTTATTTCAACTAATTTTTATAACTACATGTAACATTATATGTAACTTTGATGTTGTGACATCATACCGGTACATGTACTTTGTGCTTGAAATTATTATAAATCCTTATGTCTGCGGGGGGTCTCACCTGTAGAACCATGGACCCCGTGTGCTGCCCTGCCTCCCTGCATGTCACCTGCACAAACAAGATGGGACTATCACTTCATATCAATATGACAGACGTCATGAATACAATGGAGTACATACTCAAAATCCTTTTAAAAACTCTACCAATAGACCGTACTGATTAAAAGTCTTTTCTGTGTACAACATGACCAAAGATACAAATGATTCACCTGAATTTACCTGAAATGATTAAAGAAAATAACAAACTGTCATAATGTTGTTTATCATCACCTATCCTGCACGTTTGAGATTGTTTCTTACAAACCAACTATTATATCACTATAGCCACATCTGTTGGCAATACACTTCTTTCTTGTGTTTTCTTGAGTATGATGGAGATGGAGAATATATTTCGCACCCACCTGTCTGTGGTGGAAATTCTGCTGCCCCTCCCCCGTGGCCGGCCCGGACACCGTCACCAGGTTTACCGCTGATCGGTGCACCACGGCGTGGGTCGTCAGGTTCTTCTCGGGGATGCGGTTCAGGGCCAGGTTGTTGCAGAGTGCGCTGGCACTACCCCGCAGAGGAATCGTCTTGTTTTTGGAGTACATACTGGTGGCACACAGGTGTTTCTGACGCTGATTTTCCGCAGGAACTATGTGTTTAGATTATGTCCCGCACGGGTTGATGGGATCGATGTAGCTGGTCATGGCGAAGCAAATGTTGCCTAAAAAATACGTCTTCTAATCTTTCCCACAAATACACATAATCAGTACTATTAAATAGAAAAAGCTAATTAGATATATCAATATAGATTGCAAAATGTTTTTGTTACATTAAGTTGGTTGTTTATTGCTTTTTGTAGACATTTTGAAACTGTTTCAGCTGGGACATCGAATGTAATGTTGGCGGACAGCCCCTTAATAAGAAGCGAAATGAAGATGGCAGGCATGGGACGTCGGGGGCTGAAGCTTAGTCAAATCAAGCCTCAGGAGGCTTACAGGTACGCTTATCTGTCCAGTAATACACTGATGGAGAACCTTGTTGGTTCGTACACGTTTTTGTGTAAGAAAAATTTCCACACATTCGTATTATAATTTCATGCAACAACATCCATGCCCCCCTCCCATCTTGTTTTCTATCCAGGTAAAATTGGTACAAATTTTCTTGTGCATGTATCAAGCAACTGAAATATTGAGTTTTGTTAGTTTAGATATCCGCATTATGAACAAGTATACTCATTTTCTCATGATAAATATGAGCAATGAATTTGAACCTCATATTTTGGCAGGATCATGGATATTTACCATTTGATCTCATGGCTAATTTGAACATAGTTGGCCCTCAAGATCAGTTGTTCCTTGCCGTCATTTCTTCGTTTTTTTTCCTCTACAGTGAGGCAGCAATTAGGACCAACAATGCTATCCTGGAGTTCTGCAGAACTTCCTTCTCGGGCCTGTCTGGAGCCACCGCCGGTGTGCTGGGACTAACGGCTCTCTACGGATTCATCTTCTACTTCGTGGCCTCGCTGTTCATGTCCTTACTGCTGATCCTGAAGGCTGGCAGCAGCTGGGGAAGGTACTTCAAATCCCGCTGGAGGATCTTCACCAGCGGCCTGATGGGTGGACTCTTCACATACGTCTTGTCATGGACATTTGTGTACGGCATGGTTCACGTCTATTGATGGCTGTGCTCAGGATTCTGATGGGCGAAATCTTTAACTCCAAGGACAAAATTGTCTAGCAGAACCTTTGTCTGCATTAAACTTTGTCTCTTCTTTATTAACCTTGTCCCTACTGCCTAAATCTGTAGCAAATAGAGAATTGATAGCCAAAAGGGCTACTTCAATGTGCTAATGGTTGTGAAACGTCATTGAAATGTGTATTGCAATATTTGTGTTGATAGAAGTTATACTCCAGACACGGACAATGGTGTAATTTCCATTTTGATAAATTGCTTATGCAATGTTTTCTTATCAACAGAGAATTTATGTATTAAAATATTCTCCTTTAACTGTGTCCTTAATTTGACCTGATTAATTTGATTTTCTACATTGTTAATTTATGACAGCAGCTTTCGAATGAGAGGTCAGCTAAAGTACATGTATAAGGAAACTGTAGACCATCCAAGGAAGGACACGTTTGTAACAAGGTACTGTAGTACAAATGTATATTTGGAAATGTTTTATGCTGGTTCTTGTTTCATATAGGATGCCAGGATTCAATCACTTGATTTTGAGCAGTGCTGATTCAGAAACTAGACTAAACATCATCAATGTTTAGTCTGTTTAGAATGTTGTACCAGTTTTGTATACTGAACCATTATTTTTGTGTGCTATAATATCATAACTTGTACAGTATAATAGTCAGTATTTGAGAAGAAATTCAAGTTTATAGAGTTTAGGTAAAGTATGTTGGTATTTCATTTGCATGAAAATATGCACCATGATTCAGAATGTGGTAAAAGTCAGAACTTTAATTTCCTTGTAGAAGAATATGTACATGTACAAATACAAGAGTGGAACCCCAGGAAATATTTCTATTGGTCTCTGTTTGTGATGTAGAAAATCTTAGCCTCAACTACCCAAATGTACTTTCTGGTTTCTAACATATAGAATTCAACATTCAAACAATAGAGAGTGCATTCACGGTATGGTTAAAACTCTTATATATACATCTACTGCCATTGCCAGTTGTGCTGTAGAACACATCACCATATTTTACAGTTGTCTTAGTCTTACCTCTACTAAAAAATGATGGCTCTGAGGAACCTTCCACAACATAGTTGTTGCCAAGTTTTAGTTAGGGAAATGAAGATATCATCTCAATTTGGGGAGAGAATTTACATCAATTGGGAAGGGATACATATTTTTCCAAACAAGCAACATTTGTGGGCAAAACTCTTGCTTCTGTTAAATCCAAAAAGAAGCCATTGTTATTCAGGAATTTTAAAAAATACAATACAGAACCCCTAGACTAGAAGTAGCAGAATTCAGCCTTGATTGTTCCCTAGTTCTCCCCACCCTCCTCTGCCTCTGCGGCTGGCTCCTCTGCAGGAGCCTCCTCACCCCCCTCCCCCTCAGTGGGCTCTTCCGCCTCAGCATCACCCTCCTCTGCAGCTGCCTCCTCCGCTGCAGGCTCTTCCTCTGTGGCACCCTCCGCCTGTTCAGCTGGCTTCTCTCCTGGAGGGGGAAAATCAGTTCAGTCATTCTGCAGCAGTAGCTTCCATCCAAAGACAGCAAAATTATGGAACTCTGCCTGTTTCCCTTCTATTTGCAACCAACCCACAAGCTTTAAAACCAACATTCTCTGCCATAGCCTATCATTGTGACGGTCTGACCTTTACCTCCTACACCCCAATTCGTTACAGAAAAGTGGGCATTTGTAGTGGTAAGTTGTGCATACTTCTATTGTTAAACTTGTTAAAAAACACATAGTAGCACAGATAAGAAAAAGACAAAATAATGGCACTTCACTGTACTGACACCATTCTGCTAATACTAGTAATCAGAAGCTAGAATCACATAAGAATAACAGCATGTTTAAACATGCACCTGTCTATGACACTACAGTAGACCTGATGATAAGTGTTACCTTCAGCCTCCTCTGGTGCAGTTTCCCCCTCTGCTGGCTCAGCAGGCTCCTCAGGCTCCTGTACAGCCCTCAGTGTGATGGGGGTGATCTTCCCGGCCTTCCACTTAGGGATGGTCACCATCATGGGCTCTTCTTCCTCCTCACCTCCAGCAGCCTGGGTCAAAGTACATGTTTGTGTGAGACTTTCTTTACTCATCAAATACTCAAATAGGCCTGCTGGCCATTTTTCATTAAGGTCATCAGGGAAGAGGTTACGGTATAAAGATACAGGTTACATATTTGAAGATATATACTAAGTCGTATTAGGCCACACCGATTTAATTTTATGGATGACATCCGTGCGCGCATTGATTTTCGCCCGATCTCAAAAAAAAAAAAAAAAAAGATCACGTATTCCGAGGCTCTGGCCTGGCTTTAGGCCTGGGTAGTGCATGGTGGTGATAACTCTGGTTGACGGCAGCCAGGCTACCGAAGCTCCAAGACTCAAGAACTCAGTACATACGTACAGCAGTGTCGATTCATATATTCCACAAAAATCCAGCATGTGTTGGCCTGTCGTATACGTCGCTATGTAATGCGCCAAATTCACAATACCAGGTTTGTATTTGTGGTTTTGTAGTTTTGTAGCATTTTTATTTTTGGCCGGATTTTTTTTTTTTCGCCCGCGCGCACTAGTTTGGGGGTCTTCGGAGGATGTCATCCATAAAATTAAATCGGTGTGGCCTTACCGGTATATATTGAGCTACCCACCAACACCATAAACACCGTAGATGATAGATATAGAAAGACATTCTTTTCTAATGATTATCATAATTTTCATACTATACTTCTTATTTACTGTTACAGTAACTCCTGAAAGGCCTGAGAGTCCTTTAGATTAGATGGAGCTGCTGCCAGCAGCACCATCTGTCTCCACCCACCTGTTCCACAGCAATGTACTCTCCGTGCTGTTCACAGCCGATGTCGAAGATGTACTTGCCGGGTCCTTGTGGGTGACCAGCCATGAAGCTGCCCTGGTAGCGATGGTTCAGATGGACCATCTCACCAGCTCCATCAGGCTTCCCGTTCACCCACGTGCCTACGTACTTGCTTCCTGTTTCCTTGTATGTGTAAGTGCCTTGCCCGTGTCTTTGGTGGTTCTGCCACTCGCCTTCGAAAGTGTCCCCATTTACGTAGAAGTAAACGCCATAGCCATGCCGTTGGTCGTCCACCCAGCTGCCCTCATACTTGGAGCCATCAGGATAGATGAAGGTGCCCTGGCCATGTTTCTTGCCCTTGATGTATTCTCCTATGTACCGGGCGCCATTCTTGAATCTGGAAAGCAAGAGGACCACTGATGATTGATGATACTGATAAGCAAAATCCAGATGAAAGGAAGAAGACGAGAACAGAAGAGAACAACTTTTCAGGAAGACAACCGTAACTCAGTCAAGATAAAATCAATGTGACAAAACAAGAAAAGTGTTAATGTTTTAATTCACATTCAATTGAAATAATTTTGCCATCAAAGTCATGATATGATGTGGTTCCAACATAAATGTTGCATCTATGGTACTACAATTCTTGTTTGAAGAGCCACACTCAGTATTTTGGACTGATAGAAGAGTGGTGTCTAATGGTAACTAAGAACTGCTGTAAAGCTAATTCAAACAGTTTGCTGTACCTGTAGGTGCCGGACCCATGCCTCTTGCCATGCTCGTACTGTCCCTCATATGTGTCTCCGTTGGGGAGGGTCGCCTTGCCGTAGCCGTGCCTCTCGCCTTCCTCGTTCCTGTCCCCCTCGTACTCGCCCAAATACGGCCCGGCCTCTTCTTCGAACTCCTCTGAGCCTATATCAGACATGATGCACTACCTGTGATGGTAAAAAAGACTAGAATGTACTGGATAAGACGAGCAGGACGTGTCAAGCCGACTGTTCCTCGGTGAAAATGGGGCGAATGTTTTGTTGCTACTGGAAACAACAGTCCCGTTGACATCTCGGAACCACAACAAAACGCAACGTGAAACCATTACAAATTTTGGCTCACATTTCTGTTAGTAAAGATAATCTCAGCAGTATGCACGAATCATAAATAACAACCTATTTTATTTATGTAAAAATCGGCTATTTTGTGACATTTTACTAATCTTTTACGACACATAAAATTTGCTAATACTTTTGATATCTATGCGGTTACAGTGTGCATTTCTTCTCGCGAGAAAAAACGAGAAGGTATCCACGCCCACATTGCGCTTGCGCACATTTTAGGGCATTCCTTCGGCCTGTTCATTTTGCCTCAACGACTTTTCCGCCTCTCTTTCCTTCAATTTCTCTGGATTCCTGCTGTGTACCCGACCAGATGTCTACCTGTAAGGCATCCCGGGACCATATAGCACCCCTGGATAAGGGATTGTGGTGGGTTCTGTTGGAACTGACTGCGGAAAAGCGACGTGAATCTGTACCGGAAGTTGGGCGGTCTCGAGGCGTTGGAGGGAAGCTGACACGAGCCAGGATCTGAGCTGGTACGGAATTTTCGATTGTCGATTTTTGTGTTGTCTTGCCTCATCAGATCTCTGCATGACACGATGGGGAAGTGGCTGTCAAAGATCTTCGGGAACAAGGAGATGCGCATTCTCATGCTGGGACTCGACGCAGCAGGGAAAACCACGATTCTCTACAAGCTGAAGCTCGGACAGTCTGTGACTACCATACCCACAGTGGGCTTCAACGTGGAGACAGTCACCTACAAGAACGTCAAGTTCAACGTTTGGGACGTGGGAGGGCAGGACAAGATTCGACCGCTCTGGAGGCACTATTACACAGGAACCCAGGGGCTTATCTTTGTCGTAGACTGCGCCGATCGCGACCGGATCGACGAGGCGCGGCAGGAGCTGCACCGGATCATCAACGATCGAGAGATGCGGGACGCCGTCATTCTCATCTTCGCCAACAAGCAGGATCTGCCCGATGCCATGAAACCGCACGAGATACAGGAGAAGCTCGGGCTAACTCGCGTGCGCGATCGAAATTGGTACGTGCAACCTTCGTGTGCAACGACAGGCGACGGACTGTACGAGGGACTCACATGGCTCTCCTCCAACACAAATAAGTCCTGACTGCCTGCCCCCCACCCTCTTCATATCACCGACAGAACTTAACCCTTGTCCTGCTGGCAATTTTTACACAATATTTTCAAATAATTTCATGTCTTAATCAGGTTACACACCCTTGATTTTTTTTGCCCTGCGGCGGCGTAGTTACTTCCGCATTCGTTGCGTTTCGCTGCGGTGTGATGCGTTGCACGAGAACACCCCCAAATCGCACATATACAGGGCACTATATAGATGGTACTGTATGTACAACCCATATATATATATGGGCCCCGCAGGACAAGGGTTAAGAGGAACTCCACCCCTTAAGGTTTAATAACAGCGGGGGTGTAGGATGTGACTCACTTGAGTGAAACTGGCATCATTCATAGGTACCCTGTTCGAATCTCTGCCTTTTGGTCGAAATCTGCATTTCAACCCCATTATGTTTTTATCTGCGTGGCTATGAGAGTTAGGATCACATTTGGGTTTATAATCGTTTATTGTCTCCAGGGATATATTTGACCTCATTTTTCAATGGACGTTGATAATATGTGTATTATATATGCTATAGAAAGAATAAAATGAGCCAAGGTAGAACCCTTTTTTTCCTTTGGGTGTTTGTTTTAAATCGGTTTCTGTGAATTAAATCTTGCCCTTGTGAGGTCTGTTTTCACCTGCTTGTTAAGATTTAGCATCTATTCTAATATGTGGGCAGAAGCTGCAGCCCTGATTTGCTTGCAGGCATTTGTAAGGCTTTAACCCTTGTACATACTGTCAGAACAGAGGGACAACATTGTATAGCTGTTTAATCATAGCACATAGGTGTAGAATTTTGGAGAGAGAGAGAGTAAAAAAAATGACCCATCATGCTTTGTGAGAAGATGTTTCCCATAATTCCCAATTTCACACTAGTTACAGTATATACAATGGATTTCTAAGCTTCAGAACTGGCGAAAGGTTTGAGAAGGTGGAGACACTGGGCGTGTCCCACCCCAGAAATAGACCTGCAGTTTTTGTGGTTAGGTGTGTTTGTTCTTCTGAGTTAGTCACATTGACTGATGTCTCTTTTTTCCAGCTTCTCAAACATGTCTGTTTTGAAGCTAAGGGATTTCCCTCAATGTAGGGTATTTTTAGTTTGACGAGGAAGATGTACTATGAATAAAATTCTTTAGCTGATTCCTCAAGATGGCTCTGTTCTGAATGTGTTCAATGGAGGGGTCATTTCTTCAGTGAAGCCAAGGGTGATATATTGGGAAGGCTGTTGAAATATTAATGTCATGTGATATATGTACATGTATGTCACCCATTCATAGAGAAGGGGTGATAGTAGGTCATATGTGTATAGCCGGTATAACTGCCCTTCGGCATAACACTTCAGGTCAAATTACAGCTGCCATAGCATATGTTGAAGGGGCAAGGATTTAGATTTCATTGCACCTTATTTCCTCCCATTTCCTGACAAAAAGTAGGTGGGAGAAGAATGTTAAAGAAGTTATACACAATTTTAATGGGATGTGAACATTGTCCAGTTCCTTTTTTTTAACAACTCTTTACAATAATAGGGGTTTCATAAGTCAATTTTATTTGTAAACAATGCAAATGTTTGCCAATAGAAAAATATAAAAAACAAACAGAAGCAATCCAGAAGAGAAGTGTTTGAAATGTGTGTTGTTTTGCAGTTACATGCACATGTATTATGTACTTTGCTAACAAATCAGGTAATAGACAGAAAATCATATTATGGGGTTACAGTTATCTGCCTTAGAATTTTTCACTACACATTTTCACATGCAAGTATTTCATGTGCAGAAAACCTGTTCCCATTTGAAAATTTGTAGTTCCTTACATGCAGGCTTTTAGCTAGGGGGTGTCCAGGGTGTCTTTTGGACGCCCTGTACTGAAAATAATAAGAAATTGGACGCCCTACTTTTTTGTAGGGCACCCTAAAGACGCCCTATTTTTTCCACTCCCAACCCCTGCCATGCACACATGCCTCCCTTCAGCCTTACTATAAATACAAAAATGATGGTTTACTGAAGGAAAAAAATCAAATTTACACCTGAAAATGCAGAAAGTAGTGTTTGAGAGCCTTATGAATTTCAAAAAAGCCCCCCTAAAATCTTGCACTCAGCATGTCTTCACTGTGCATAGCATACAATAAAAAAAAATGGACGCCCAAGAAAAAAATCCTAGCTAAAAGCCTGCTTACATGTACATGTCAGAACCTCACCTTGCCTTTGCTAATCTGGCAATTATGACTGGGCACTTCCTAATTGCCAGGGGAGATAATTAAGAGTAAGACGTAACCTACTTTTGAGTGGATTAGTGGTCAGGGTGTTATTACGTGACAATTTCACGCCAGTGTGATCTTGTAGCAATGCAATGGACGCATAGAAACAACCCTCCTCTCATATAGCAGTATTATTTATGTGGTGTTGTAAATATTCCTCCATGTAATATATTTTTTCTGTTGGGAAATGCAGCTTGAAGTTTATTGTTTCAAATAACCATATTACACATTTCTTTACAGATGGCCAGTTCAATTCAGATATTGTACAATGTATATTGGAGTTCATAGCACACAATGTTGTGCGTTATTATTTCATTTTTTACCATACAATAGATATAGCCATCTAGGTCTAACTGTTGCTCACATAAAATTTTTTGTCAAGACCAAAGGACTGTCCTGTCGACACCATTATCCATCATGTCTCTCGAACCAGAGGCCTCAGGTAAAAGTGTCTGTCCTTGTCCCAGTACAGGCTGCAGTCCTCCACACAATAAAACATGCAGTGGCCCCAAAGCATATTGTGCATTCCAATCGTACAACCCCAGAGGTCAATCAGTGGTGGCCATTAAGAGGTACATACAGATTTAGGCTACTGTGAAAGGAGACATTTTGTTATTTCATGGTTTTGTTTCCAGGTCAAATTGCTGCATATATTAATGCTTGTCTGGTGCTGCTATGTTAGATAGCATTATGTGGTGCAGATCTGCTGTCTTTCCTGTATATGAGAGCAGGCTACAGATTACAGTAGTCTTTGTGTCTGCCATCATGACTACCACGTGCCTGTGCTAATGCTTTTTCCCTTCACTGGGTTTTTTGATACCTGGCCAGTGCAGGAAACATTGATATTGGGTGGGGCAGCCTTAAAAATATGTGCTCGGTCTGTTGAGCCATTTTACCATTTTGAAAATGATCTGTGAGACTTAGCTCGCTGTAAAATTGCTGGCAAAATTCTTTAAATTTCAAGTACAAGAATTTGTTTCACAGTAGGGTGGTTGTAATATATTTAGTTTTGTGAAGATGAACTTTGACCCTGTTTAACGTTTACAGGGTTAGACTGGTTTTCTGGAATAGCAGGAGTCAGAAGTGGTTTGACGACACTAGCTATAGTCAACCCAAATCAACCTACAGCCTAGTAGGTCATTTATGGGGATGTTGGACCCATAATATTTACATGCAGTACTTCACAGTTCTGTGGATTTTATTCCCTGGGCTTTCAACTTCTTTCAAGTTAAAACAATGGTGTGCATGGTAGTAAGTTTACATTTTTGAAAAGGTCAAACGATTTTCCAACACAAAGATTGAATGACAAGCCGCAGGTTGAATTTAAAGAATTTTAGTTCACAGAATAATTACCTTGCCGCCATTGTTGTCTGAATCAGATATGAGGCAGTGGTCAGTTGCAGATAGCTGTGGTCTTGTGATCCATGCATGTTCCCTTAGGACTCTACCATTGCCAGTATCCATTACAAATGTACTATGTATTCATTATGACCAATAGTAGTATTTTACACTCAGTGAGCGCTTTCAGATTTCGTGCATGAACTTCCTTGGGATTTTACTTGCCATGGGGTGCAACTTTATTTTGTTTAAGCCATGGCCAGCTTGTACAGCCTTGTCTGCAAAGCTGAGGTTTGTGAACACAGGGATCAGCTTTGTTGTCTGACTAAATCTTTGTTAACTCAGGAAAACAGACTGCAAAACATAACCAGCAGTTATGTAGATTGTAAGTTAACTTTGAGCTGTAATTCCATTTTCTGTATTATTCTTTTTGTGATTTTTTTATGTTGACAAAATGTTGTCACTACTGACATGATTTTGTTTGAAAAGATGGAATGTGAAGCATGAAGAAAGTGCACCAACTTTCAGTATACTAAAAAGAATTTATGTGTATTGCATATGTTACTGTTTTGACTAAAACTTTCAGGTTTATTCTAGAGCAGTCAGGGACCATATAATAAAATCCAACTTTTGTATTCCCTCCACTTACTAGGTGAACACATTGGAAGACATTCTTGCAGCAGGCTGGTTTAGTGGGGTGATAGGTCAGGTGAGGTCACCTGAATAGGTGATGTCACCTAATTTGCATCAAGAACAGTTTGTAGAGGTGGGTGGAGGCAGTTGTACTCTGCCCCGCTCCGAACACACGTAAAACAATGTGTTTAACATGCAAACACATTTCCTTTGCCCCTGTATAACAGACATGCATACGTTCTGACGTTCCACATATATGATTTAGTATTCTGCCCACCCTGCATGCCATGTTGGCATATAGCTGGAAATGTCCTGGTTGGCACGCAGTTCATACATGTTGCTGTGTGCAATTCATGTGCGATTTAGACCCTGTTCATACCAGACTTATATTTAGCGGTTTCAACCGGTTTTTCAAAAACCCGGCTAAAACCCTTAGCGTTCATACCAGACTTTTGATAACCGGTTTTGTAAAAATCCTGTCCGGTGAATATCCAATTAATCGGCCATGACTGCAGTTTGAATAACCGTTCCTCCCGCTCTTCTGATTGTTGTCCTTGGCCTTCTTGCTTGTATGCCGTCTTCAGTTTGTTTTTTTTTACCTTAGTGCAGCACTGATCCTTTATCTTCAAGAAATCAGCCTCCTCCAACATTTTTGTTTCGGTAGAGCCCCCCCCCCTAGCTTTTTCGAATTTGGCGACTCCTGCTCTCCAAACCTAAGTATCAGGAGCGTCCCGTTCGCCGACCAGGTTGCGTTTGCTGATTCCATCGCAAAATGAAGAAAAACCATGGAAAAACAATGGAAACGAACTCAAAGTTGGTCAAAACAACGCGATCAAAAAAGCTTGCAGGTCGCACACGGCCAGGATGCTGACCCGTGACCCCGGAATTATGACGCAAAAACCGGTTCAATAAACCCTTAGCGTTCAGACCAGGTTTTTCGGTGGAAAAACCCTTCAAAAACCCCTCAAAAACCACCTCCCGAGGTGGTTTTTCAAAATCGGATTTAAACCCCTAAAAAACCGGTTAATTTGCGTTCACACCAGGTTAAATAAAAACCGGTTTTTGAAAAACCGGTTGAAACCGCTAAATATAAGTCTGGTATGAACAGGGTCTTAATGTGTACATAGCAGGGACCAAGTGTGACGTGTCCCATTCATACATTCATGGCCAATCAATCAGACTGCAGTGCAGCGCGCCAAATCCTATGTACAGTGGGTAAGGGGAAGTAGAAAAACACGGAGAGAAATATATGTACAGTAGTTTAGGGAGGGGTGTCTTACAACTGCCATCCCTCCTTAAAAATTGCTGCAAAAAGAACCAGAATTTGAGAAATGTGTACATGTATTTCCTATTATTACTGTCTTGTAGATAGTTTGTATCTTCAGATGGTAAGGTGCTTTAAGATGCCTTCACTATGACCTTGACTTTTGGCACCAGTTTTGCATATAAGTCATGCCTTGCGTGCATTGTCTTGAACAGTACATTTCCACTGTCCAGATGCCTTCATCTAGAAGGTGTTTTTGGTAGCATTTGTTCCTATAATGTATTTTTTGTTACGCTGCATACTGTAACTCCAGAAGCTATGGATGGATGGTCATGAAATTTGGTGTGTGATTAGGTCTTCTATCGAAGATATGATTAGATTCTGGCCCCATTGACGGTTTTCCTTGATATTGCAGCACAATGGTTTTGATACATGCACTAACGTTACACATGTTATTGTTGTTGGAATAATATATTGTGTTGGAATAATACAAGCAATTCATGCCTTCAAATGTACCTTTATGTCAAGGACATAATTAGATGGGGTTGATAATAAATTTATGCACTGAGAAAAAAACTATCAGTACATCACTACATGATGTAATGACCAGGCAAGCTAGGCACTGAAGCAGTAATGACAAGTTTCTTCATTTGAATTTGGAAATTTGGACTCTCCTAACCTTGATTGTCCCATTTGCCTAGACATGTCTAGGTTTATTAGTGGAGTCACTTCCTTTGACAGTGAAACAGGTACTACAGCTCACAGAGAACTACTGTACACCAGTAAAGACACTTCCTTATTGAATCCACCTTTCACAGATAAAGCCATATCTTGTTCAGGAGAACAGAGAGACCAGTCTTTATCTGGAGGGCATGGCTTCAAAAGCAAGCCTCGAAACAGGTGCAAATCTAGTCAATATCTCAGTCAGCAATTAAAGACTCAATGAAGTCTGTTCCTTATAAAAGTGCTTTAATGGGCTCATAAATTTGCTCCAAAATTGTAGAGTTCTATTTTATCAAACTTTTGGGCACAAATTAGTAGAACAGGAAATTGATTTCTTCACTTAGCCAAGTCTTTGCAGACACACATACATAACATACGGAATACTGCTGCTGTGGTCCAACTGTGGCCTTAAGTGTCCAGTCATTTGGACCACATGGTCTAACACTAGGCTAGACGAGAATTTAGCATCCCGGCGTGAAGAAGGTTAAAAGCAGTAAGTCCGTTGACTCACCGAGGACAGGAAAAGGATGTGTACTCCCTGTTCTCAACTTTGTACACCAAACACTCCTCAGCCACTTAGCAAACAAACACAATTTGCTCCGACTGCTTTCCTGCTGTCACCTTACAATACTAAATACATGATGGAACAGACTGTAATTGCCAACATTCTGTTGTACATGGATTTAGTTAAATTGCTTTAGGATGTTCCCTTTATCATGACAACTGTACTTGCACTGTAGCTAACTCGTACTCTGATTATATATACTTTACCCATTGACACGTTAAATAATCTGGGGTTTATTATTACCCGCATCATTCATTTTTTGTCAGCTTTACCAACCAAAAATAGTATTGATAACCCGGGGCATACTTTGCACTTTAAATGTCAACTTTCCGATATTATATAACAGAGGAGTGGGCAGCAATGAAATCATGCTGGTATGTAGGTGTTTTTTTTTTAATATGAGCTGTTTGATAATGATGATTCTGCAAGTGACCAGCCAGGGATATAACATAATAATAATAATAATATAATAGCATACACCTGAAAATTTGTATGATAGTACATGCTTTTTCAAAGTTAGATTGCAACATTCATAGAAATACAATTGGCTCATAGCAGCCCTTGAAAATTGCATCCGCAGCATGAGAACTGTGTTGAAGCAGTAATCAGCCTTACGTTCAGCCCTTTTGGGGCTCCGGACAAGGACTGATTCTACATGTACAAACTTCAGCAGCTTCTGATTGTTCTCTTGCGACATAGCCAACAGCTTAGCCGGCTATATTGATTTTCTGACCAGCCATTATTAATGCTGCATGTACTTACCCACCACTTGTATGCTAAGTGGGTACAAAGCAGTCTTTCTCCAGTTGGTCTCTTTCATCAGTGCATCCTATTCTCCAAGCAGAGGTTTGGCTTGTTCGGGAAGTTTTATAGGTGTTTTGTTAGGCTTTCCTGTCTGTCAGCTTTTCTTCGGTTAGGCCAGTATCCCCAAAGAAAAGCTGAGAAAATAGAAAGCCCAACAACATAAAAAAAAATCTAAAACAAGCCTAACCTCTGCTTGGAGAATACAAACCTTGAACGGCATTACTGGAGATTCTACTGTGATATCAACAGATGTAAGAACTGATTCATGCTGTTGCAATGTGGCATTGATGGGGTTTGGTATTGAAAATTTTCTGGTGAAGCGGCCAATTCCAGTTTAACGTATCCAAAACCACTATAAAAGTGGCTGTGTTAAGGTAAATTCACTTAGATGTGGTTTTATTTCACAGGAGGCAAAAGGAGACATTCCCGGCATTTCAAATTCTATAGTGCAGTAGACATAAAATAATGCATGAGTTTGCATTGAATAGGTGACTGTAAAACCGGGAAAATGAAATCACTGGGAAAGTTTCAAGATTTACAATGTAATTATTCGTTGGCAAAAGGGAGGATCTGAGGAGTTAGTCAAGAAAACTCCATTCCTTTATTCCAAAATCCTCTACCATGTTCACCCAGCCTGATTTTCATTGAGATTACATCTCCCAACCCCTCCCTTCACTCAGTGTTTAAATGGGCAGAATATCCCCTCCAGCGCTGACTTCTGTACTTGATGGCTATGAAAGAAGCTTATAAATAGAGCTTGCAGCCTGCTGATCTGATAACAGCAGGCTTGTAATTCCATTTCAGACTGCCGGCCTCAACTGCCCATTTGTCACCTCATGGTGCAAAGTCTCGTCCAATCAGCCATTTTGGGAAGTCATAAAGAAAATGTAATGGCTTTCCTCATCTTTACTGCGCAAAATTTTGCTCTTTGCTGTTTTTAAAGATTGAAAGCGCCTCCTCAATTTTGTGCCAATAATGAAACAATATATTTGCAAACTCATGCAGAAGGCTAATTACAAGATAACATATAGGAAGTTAGGAGGTAAACAAAATGTCAACAATTAAGAATTATGTGAACTGCTAGTTCATCGGCTGCAGAACAGTAATTATCAGATCTAATAAACAGTCTAAAAATATTAATTATTTTTATTCTTAGTGACTTTAATATTTTATTTATAGACTTTTGTATTGACCTGGTATTTGTGTTATTATATATTTCATTAGTTCCAGAGTTGAGTTGACATGTACTAATACATGATACATGCAACATTATATAATCCTTCAGTCTGACATTTTAACAAGAACTTGCTCAAGCATCCATAATTTTGACAGAATGTTATTGCAACAAATTGATGGATAAAAGTTTTAGGCTTTCTGTCATCCAAGCATCTAAGTACTGTTCCTTGGTAGACAAAATTAGTGTGATATTATATGGAATTGATTGAACTGGATCAAATTACACCAGAACTAGAGTGGTATCTGAAATTGAGATGACAAAAAATTTACAGCTGTCTAGAAATCTGACTTCGACCAGAGAATTTTATGTCTAGACTTTCTGACCAAAAGATCTAATTTGCTGTCTGGCCAGGAAATCTCATGAGCAGAACAGTTTTGTCTTAGGGCTGGGCCAGAAGGGACTGTACAGTACATGTGAACTCATGTGGGAGATGCAGGTGAGAATGAAAAATGAAGTTATACCAGGAAGATGAAAAAAGAACTGAAACAGAAAACAGGATACTAGTAGCGTATTGGAAAAGGTAAAAGCTGGCATGACCAGCTGATTTTGAAATTGAACATTTTCTCACATCCTCCACAGCCCTTCCTGGACCGTCCCTGGGTGTTCTTGTATGGTATTTTGCTTTCAGATTGCTGATGGAATATAACCAACAGCTGCAGTAAGCGCTGCATCCGGTGTTGGTATTGTTGATAATTCATAATCGTTGCAAGGGAATACTTCTGAGTCCTTTTTTCAGACATAACAAATGTCAAGGGCTGCCTGTTCCTCTTTCTTGTTTCATACCATCTGGTTAGTAGAGGATTGTACCAGTTTTGATGATGATGATCAGCTTAATGTCACTCATGTTACATTGTAAATTTAGAATGTGCTTGAAACTGCCAGTCCAAATTTTGAGAATCATGTATATTGTTTTTCATGAGTGTTAACGTTTTATATTTAAACTATAGTTTAGCAGAATAACGTGCCACACTCGTCACAGGAGAAGTCATTGGGAAGGCCAGCACAAGATAAATAGTTGTCCCAGATTATTTACAACTTGATGACTCTCATGACAGTGTTGTTTCCCTAAGATTGCCACCAACTGTCTATCGAAAGACATTATTATCACACATGGTAGTTTTCACATGTCCATTTAGGCCAAATGTAATCATGTAGCAAGTCACGCTGTAGTAAATATTGCTTTCCTGTGTTGGTGGCCATTCCAATCATATTCCTAGGTTGGTGGTACAACAATTTAGAAATGTTTAAGAGGATTAAGAAAGTGTTTGGTGTTTGCCAGTTAAAGGTGTTGACAAGGGGTTGTCACTGGAGAAAGTGTGAATTCCCCCTTTCATTTTGCACACTCAATTACTGTTACTTATTACCATGATACTACCATTACTTTATCACTCCATGTAGAGCTGTGCATGTCATTAATGTCCCTGAGGTAGAAACCAGTCGTGACAAATATAATTGTAGGAAATCATTTCTGCATACATATCCATTTCATGTCAGTCTGTCGATCCTAATCATATTGGCCATGGAGATATTGCTAATTTGAACCCAAGAGCAACACAGGACAATTATAGCAATAGATTGTATTCAGCTGTTTTCAATCTTATCATATTAGACACTCAATTTGTTTTCTTTGCTGAATATTGCAAGAAAGATAAGGGACATGGTAAAAATGCACTTCCCTAAAAATTTCAAAGATTACATCAGCCCAATACCAAATAAATTCAACTTTACTTCTTTTGTTATTCTCAATAAGGTGAAGCATAATGCTTTTTCCCAGTACCTGGTATCTGGCTTCTCTGTAGCTTGTGCCAAGTGAAACAGGTCACCCTTAAAAAAAGATGCATTCATTTGGCATTTGTACACCTAAATCCTGACTTTTCTCAGAATACAGCAATCTGCCCTATCTTGTATGGTGCTGGACATCAGGCATTTGTGGTATGCCATCCCTGTTTAGCCTCTCTTCTGGGCTATCTTAACAGGCATTCATCATGATATCACATTTATCTAGAGTCATTCATACAATATGCTGTTTGAACTGAGAGACCACACAAATTTTACCTGATGAATAGAGGCCTATTTGTAGTGAAATCACTCAATCAATGACATGCTTTTCATCATTTTCATCTGAGGTTGGATATTATATTATGTAAGATTAGACTGATCAGACCTACTTGTCAGCATGTATCAATGGTTTATCTGACATTCTGTATAATAAACAAAGATGGACATATTTCTCTGGATTTTGTTACCAGAAATACCACAAAGTCATGTTGAAATTTCTCTATGCAGTGTATGGGCAACAGTAGTACTAACAGACCAGTATCATAAGTAAGAGAGAAGACAGTGGTAATGTACATTTGATTCCAAACACTTAACATTTGTTGTTTTTTTGTAAAAATGGATGAAAAAGTCCCTTTTTTCAAGAATTCTGACATGATATGCTCTTGATAATGTCTTAAAACGAGTTCAGTTTATATTTTAATGATTATTTTGTGTTAGTTATATCAACTTTGTTTATCAGAAAATTGATTTGTATCTTTTCTAAGAAGAAACAATGAGTTACTACATCTATAAATTATGTTTAGTGGTTTTAACAAATGGCAATCCCCTAGGCCTCTATCAGGAATGATGGGACCTAGCAGGAATTTGAAGTGGTGAAGCTAACACACCTTTTACCTGCCTACAGACAACTCTAGTATACTCCACTCTTATTTCACTACCAGCTTCCCTCAAAAGGACTTTCTGCAGATCTAGAGGAGATAGCATATAGAGTTAGTGGGATGGGCTGTTGGCAAAGCCCAAAATAGTAAGTGCCTCAGACAGTGTCACCCTATCTTTCAGTCATATGATGTCAACAGTGGGTTAAAAGGGGTGAGTCACTCCCCTGGTGTGTTTGGGGCCAAAACAGGTGTGTAGTATGTAGGCCATCATCAGCTCCGGTGGTCTGTTTACTCTGTATTATTTACCGTGAAGTATCACTTGTGTGATTGAGGAAAGGGGTCAGGTGTAAGAATGGCTGTACTGTGTGGAAGAATGCATGGCTCAGTCAAGCAGAATCTCTAGTCTGTACATAGTGCTTCGAGTCAAGAAGGGATACAACTTGGACTTGTGCAGGTCAATGAGCCAGATTTAACTTACAGGTACCAGTAACCTGCACAACTTAATTTTGGGATTCCACTTCTGATATTTGTCTACTGTTAGGAAATCTAGAAAACCATTTGCAAATTTAAACTCATTGACATGCCACCATCACTGGACATTATATTACGTAGTACAGAACAAAGTGATGACATCACTTGACCAGGTAAGGCACCTTTCACACTGTGATAGCCTCAACAGTCTTCAGGAATTAGGGTTCTTTGGACCAACCTTATGATTTTCTTTATATGGCATATCGATTCTTACGGTAGTACAGGGTTTCTCATAGGTGCAGCCTCTGTAACCAAGAACTGATATACCCTCAGAAAAAAGCACACAGGGCTAACACACACACAGCTTGTCTCATTGATCAAATACATGTTCAAGGATATATCACAGTTAGAAATTTCAACACCAGCCTCTAAATTTTGTATGAACTGGACTGACTGTAACGTTATACTGTAAGGAAACAGGAAGTCCCCTCAGGAAGCCCATCTATGCCCCCAATGCAAATTCAATTACGTGGTCATAAAATTGTTGCTGGTTTGGTGGCATTATCGGAAATTGATTTAGGATGTCTGCCAAAGGCTGCAGGGCTGTCCTTCATGTGTTGGTAAGTGGTGAGATATAGTGAGACCGTGGGTGGGTCAGTCAAGGCCTGTCATCACTTCTGGGCAGACCCAATTCAACAGTATGATATAGATCAAATTTTCATTTTACCTGGTGAAGCGTGATATTATTTCTGGTACATGAAAATGTGTTACAGAGGCTTGCAAACTTGAGTGAATTTTGGTCCAAATCCACTGTTGGCAAATTCTGCAGGGTCATGTTACCTGAGACTGCCACATTAAATTAATAGTGAATTTAAATACATGTACAAATGCAGTATCAGTGATCCCTAAAGTACACTCTTCAGGTATTCAGGTGTTCACAACATTCTTGAGAGGGTCTTCATAACACCCTGTTTTTATGTGGCAATGTTACCCAGCAGAATTGAGAGTTGTACTGAGTCCCCATCTATGTTTATAAGAACTGTAAGACAAGTATACAAGAAAACTACACTTCTTTATATACAACTGGGTTTTTATACACATGTATATGCATAAACAAGACTGAAGGTACAATAGAGTAAGGAGACATTAATTCTAGGATAATGTAGTTTTGAAGAGTTGACCCTAATAGTACAAATTGGCCCTAACATGTAAAGTCCACATTATGAATGCAAGTCACATCCCCAGTACCAGCAGAGTGACCTAACAATGGCCTCTTTCATTGAGTTGGGACTTTCTGGTCTCAGTTCAATGTCAAGGGTCATTCCTGCTATGTGTCTTGTCATCCAAGAGAAATAAGAATTGTTCAACTTGACTGAGCACAGCAAGGAAGACCAGTTGTTGGAAAGTAGAGTGTGGGGTGTTTCTTTCAAAGTTGACATTTAGCCATATCTCTATATTCATGGCCCAGTTAAACCATTTATATATATCTTTTGCAAAAAATGTCCCTTTTGAAATTAAGAGAACACAGAGAAGATATATCAAATACGACCTGATTGTATTTCTACTGCTTCACCTATGACAGGTGTAGGGACATTCCACTAATTATCCTAAAGGTATGTGCAGAAAAGCGTGGACCACTCCATGTGGTGGAAATAATAATAATAATAATAGTGGTTTATTTCATTCTGACCGTACGATACAGAGTGGCAGGGTCCCCGTAGGACCCTGAATTGATCTGCCGCATTACATAAGTGTTTAAATACGATTGACTTAAATATTACAAGCAAGTATTAAAACAGTTAAAAACAGCAAATTATTTTAAAATATTTACAATACGCAGGTTACGATCTTAGTCATTCGGTTAAAAACGTCATCTATAGTAATAAAAAACATCATCTATAGTAATAAAACTTCTTCTACATGCTGTTATTTAGCAGACTGGTTAAGAATGGGATTGGACTGTTTCTGTACCGCTCTGTGTGTACTGGCAATCGGTCTAGTTGGTTTCTTTGTCTTGTTACCCTACCGCTGACGTCACCTCTGAGTTCAGGCAGCCAACCACGGTACTCTTCTGAGCTGAGCAGTTTCTTAGCAAAGAAACACACACTTAAGTACATGTAATGAAAATATTTATTTGAAAATTAATGCAGCCATGCAGTATTTAATTCTCTTATCACTTATCATGGGACGCATCAAATTTATCCATCAAAGTAGCACACTGCACATAAGTTCAAATTTTAATTTAGAAATATGAAATTTGATCTACATTTAAGATAATAAGAAACAGATGTTTTTGCTTTGCACAATGTAATAAACTTCAAGACAAAAATGCAACAGTGTTGTAACCAGCAACTGGAATATTTTTTTTGTGAGGATTTTAAATATTCTCATCTCATCTTTACCTAATCGTCTTCATTCACACATTTCATTTGGTATTTTACTTGCAATCCAAACATTGTCAACAGTAAGTAACATCAGGCACTTGTACTTTTACATCAACGTAACATATCTCTTGCAAACAACGAGTTTGTGGAGTCTAGGTGACTATGTTGAAATTAATACAATCTTCCTAATGATCTACAACTAAAGCAGAGCATTAAAAATTCATATACCATTAATGTTATTGTGCTCTTACGAAGTGCAAAAAATCAATCCTTCAACAACAATGGTTATATCACATTACAATTAATTTTGCTGTCAATATGCATGTGTACATATACCTAACAAAGACAAATGTGTCTGACGTGGGCTCTGAAGTGTTTTATATATATAGTCACAAAGAACACTGTGAATACAGATGAACAAAATGCATTTTTTCAATAAAATCTTTGCAACAAATGCAAAATAAAAGTTTATAACGTTCTTGAACCTTGTCAAGTTTTGAAAATATTAACTTGAAAGTAGAGCTTGGGACTATGTTACCTTTTTTTCAGTTTTTGGTATTTTCAACCTTGATACTTAAAAGAATATTGTTCAACTTGTCTGAGCACAAAAAGAATAGCAAATGATACAATGGTTACAGACTAACCATGGATCATGTCACTGCCAGGGCTCAATATCACACAATATTTGCACACAGCAAAATACATAATGTGTATGTGTACAATGTATTCAGTGAAAAATGAGCTTGTTTTAACTTGTTAGAACAGAACTCACTCATACTTGTACTATGGTTGTTTATTGCTCATTGTGACTAAATATCAATATCTTGGCACTGGAATACAGTTTCAGCTGAAAGTAGTGCAGGTTGGTAGGTAGATGCTCTAACGTAACTCTGAACCTAAACCTGTCAACAATCAGCAACAAGCTAAACAGGAATGTTGATAGAAATCTCTGATGATCTGACGATCACCATGGTTTCAGTAAGTCTTTGATTTTGAAGCCTCAGCTGCTGCTTGCATTGTTGCGAATCTTGTTCCCCTCTCGATGACAATGTCTCCATATGGCATCTCCTGATGCAGTTGGATCTTCTGCTCTTTGTTAAAAGCTGTAGGGAATGGAGGCACATTTTACTGCTGTAATGAGTGCTGCGTATTGTAAGCAAACATAACACTGATCCTCACTCATTATGATGAATTTTTCTGTTTACATCTGTGCACTTTCCCACTAGCACCCAGCTAACAGATTTCAAGTCATCCTGCTGGCTCTGGGCCATTTGCTGGAACCTAATGTCCTGTGCCTGACCTTTGTGTTCTGTGCTGTTGCCCAACTGTATGAACACTCCAGCAAACATGCACACAAACACACACAGATAATGATAGAGTGATCTTACTGAGGCTTTCCTTCTCAAAAGAATGATTAGCACTGGTTTCCAGCAACTTCAAACACTTTTCAACACATAATGAACAATCGCTTTACTAATCAGGTGCAAATACATTGTACGTAATATGAAGATACCATACCAAGACAGATGTAGAAGAAATGGGCAGCTGTTGCTCTGTCAACCTGTTCAGGAGGAGCCTGGGTGTCGAATGTTGTAGAATCGTGGTCCTCTAAGGCTTTTGCAAGTTTGCTGGAGAAGAAATGTTTTCTGTTAGTAAAAGCTTGGCTACACCTCAAAATGTCTGCCTCTTCCCAACAAGCCATTTCATTTTACCAATATACCCATATACATGTATTATAATTCTAAACCACTTTGTAATGTACATAGTCAATTCTTTTCTGATGCTCATCATACATTTCGTCATCTTCATTAGCCTCCAACAAGTCTACAAACGTACTAAGGGAGGTTAAGATTTTTAACAACCTCCTTGATGTAACCCGGTGAATAAAAGTTAGTGGGGTTCCTTAAAAACATTTCAGAACGATGCCAATTTTTCACACCAATGCCGTCCCATCCCATCTGTACCTGAGAAGAGAGTGTGTCACCTGTTTAACTCCTCCCTGGACACTCTGGAGCGGACCAGGTGTAGAGGGCTAAAGCGGACCTGGTCTTTGGGACGCGCCTCACAGAGGGACTCCTTGCTGCTGAGAGACTCACTGGAAGGAGTCTTCTCCTGTGGAGGGGTGACCTGTGGGGGGGTGGTCTGCTGAGGGGAGACCACAGACTCCTCAGGGGGTATCAGCTCAGGCATGTCTGGAAAAAAATTAGCAATCCTCACTCTTAATTTCAGAGGTAAGAACAGAGTATCTTATGCATTGTAAGATGCACCTACGAAGGGTCAGGGCTGTCCACGATGATTGTGCCGTACATTTTAGGTTTGAGAAGAAACGAAACATATACATGTACATGCAGTTCAATTTTATAAGATACCATAATAACAGTATCTTAACCATTAAGATCAGCTAAAACTAACAACTTTACCTGGCTCAGGTCCAGGCTCTTCTGGTATAGAATCATATGGAGTAGGACCTAAGTCGGTGGGTCTTCTGTATACAGGACAAAAGAGATGGACATATCATAGTGTGTTAGAACATTGCAGTAAATGTATTGGCAGCCTTAAAAGTATCTAAACCTATTTGGGTTGCCAATTCTCTTGTTTTCTTTTTGCAAATAGGTCTGGCCTTGTTTTGTTGGGTACCACTTTGCTTCTAGGACGAAAGAGACACAGCAGCTATAATAAGTTTGGACACAAGGCTAATGATAATCAACATTACCACTACCAGGCCAATCCACTATGCCTGCCATACTATTTGCAAATAGGATGAAAGAGACTCGACAGCTAAAATAGCTTTGAGTACCAGGCTAGATTATCGGAGCAATGTCCTGTCGACGACAAGACTTGCCATTAACCAGTCCACTGTTATAGCATTTTTAGCATTTCATTACTTGTTAGTGGCAAAACCAGAATGATCTTTAATTACCTTATCTGTTAACGAACAAGAAACTTGCCACTAATGTGGTGGGAAAATGTAAGAAGATAGAACTAGTGTGTCTAAGTCAAGTCAAAATCAATATAGATCAAAAAGAGATGCCACAATTGTACCTTCTAGGTGGAATGTCCTCTCCTGGCATTGGGCCATGGTCAGAAACTTGGTCAGACGCGCTGCTCGTATCTACAGACAAGCATCAAAAACTATTATTGATAGCCATTAGACAAGTGTCCACAGCACATTGGTGCCAGTTTGTTTTCTTGCCAAACACACTGGAAAATATGGAAATAAAGTAGACAATACATGTACTTTTTAGACTTAGTAGGACAGAATACAAACATCATGCTGTGAACATGATTCTAATTTGGTATAATGGAGAAGTCAGCATTTCAGTACCAAGGACAGGGATGACTACAAAGTTCTCACGTAACAAAAAGATCACACTTTCAAATACACAGAACAAAAACTTTCGGCTTACACGCAGATATATTAATTATCATAACAAGATACTTGTAAACCAAACTGAGGTAGTGGTGCCAGAAGTGACTGTGTATGAAGGCATCTAAGTGAATTAACAGTTTTTATACTGTCATTATTGACATAATATAAAAATGTCACTGAGGTGAGAAAGCATGTGATAAAGGGGTGAGTTCACTTCCTTCTTCTGGCTTCAAATGTAATAATTCCACAGCAGCAGATGTTACAAACATATACCACTCCCACACTTTCTACATATGCACAGAATCATGAAGGCACTGTTACACACTACACATAGTTTACAATGACCCACAGACCTATAGACTCTCCCGACACATCCATCCTGGGCCGTTTGGGGCCCGGGAGGCTTTCATCAAAAGTTGGATCTCTCAGGCGCTCTTTGGATACGTCTGGACCTCCTCGAGATCTTTCTTCCTGCAGTAAAAATTGTTTTATAATATTTGTCAGCATTTGGCATGACTAAAGTTTTATGGTTACAAGATACTGTCAATTGCTAAATTGTTTTTTCTGCATAGCTAAAATGTGCTGCTAGGAACAGACCTTAAAGTCCATATTGTATAATGTAGGGGAGTGGTAAAAAAAAGGTTATTAAAGAAATGTATGGAAAGAAATCCAGTAATGTACAAATCTAAAGATCTAGACAAACTCCACAGCTCAGAACTGGCATTTACTGCACTGTAGATTGAAGATTGATCCCAATTGGAAACCTGAATTCCTTCTTGCTCAAAGAGTCTTCAAACTCTACTGTAAAATCTTTCCAACAGACCAAGAAAAGTATGACATTTCTTACCTCAGGAGACCACCAAGCATCCTCTCCTGATAGAAAAGTAAAAATAAAAATAAATACTTATAAATGTGGGTTAGTACAATCAAAATGTATCTCAAATTAATATGGAAAAGTAGAAATTCAGACCTGTTGAAAGCATACTTTATATCAGGTGGAAACAAACTGTAAAAATTTTTTAGACTAACTTTGTAATGACATTTGATCGTTGTTGCTTCTTGCTTTTTTCTAACTAACTGCTGAAAGGGTGTTATTATTTGGGAAGTATTTGATGAATAATATTTATAGATAAAATGATGATGACTTCCAAGAAATAATGTAATCAACATAATGGGGTGGATAGTCTTATCGGCAACGTGTAAGCTTGCACTGCAATCAACCCTCATTCAAGACATGTACATTCTGTTTGGAGTCTACTAGATTAAACTATGAGAGCCATATTCAGTGAAACCAATCTACATAATTTTATATTCTAACAGGCTAGATTTAGTTCTAAATGGGAACTATGCAGCTCTGTATGTCTAATACTGCTGGTTGATTGCATTGCAGAGCATGCAGGTTGGTTTGTGGGTTTATCCACCCCATACATTGTACATACATCTTTTGTATCTCTAGTAATAGCTGGAAGTGATGGTACCTTCCAGTGGATGTTCCCGGGGTAAGAGGCCAGGTTTCCGCTGCCAGGGGCGCAGCAGGGCTGGGTTGTGCACCCCTGTAGATGGAAGTGCAAAATGTAAGGGTCTGGTCCCAAAGTTCTTACTTCTGTAATATTGCGTGATTGGATGGGAAGATTTTTTTTTTGGTTCATAATAGGGCTGCGGACCGGTACACTGTACCGGTCCAATACCGTAAAAATCGTTTCGGTACAGGTCCAAAATACCGGATCATGAAGTAACGAGTATATACCGAAATAGCTAGTTTACACCATGTATATGACTAAAGATAGGTAAATCCTACCACAAAGACGAAAAATTAGCACTGGAAAAGACGTAAACACCGTCGATTGATTTGAGATCCTCAGTCTCACGAGACATCGCGAGAGTGTGGCTGATCCAGGGTTGCGATTGGTCAACAAACTCAAATCAGGTCAGAGGTCAGTCATTTTCCCTTCCCTCCAACACTTTATTATTGTTTCTGTGTCATGATTGAAAAAGTGAAGAACACGTGTTAATTTGTCAAATTGTTCAGGTACAGGTACAGGTCCGGACCGGTACCTAAACCTCTGTACCAGTACCTGTACCTGTACCTGATGTTACGTTTAGGTACGCAGCCCTAGTTCATAACATGAACTGACCAGCTCTTTTATACTGTAAATAAAAAGTCTTGAGAAGGAAGATGCTCACACTTTTATCAGTGGCACATGATAGATAAGAAACTAGCCAAGTCCTTCAAGTGGTTGGATGCTAACAGATAAAAATGCACCAATGGCAAGAAATCCAATCTTGAAGCACAGTCTAAAGCATGGATAAATGTTCACAGCTAGAGTGAAAGAAATGAACCTTAACATAACACTGTGAAGGAAATTATCTAATCCAAAAAGAACAACAAACCAACTAACATGCAGGAGTGCTTACTTATACATGGCTGTGTGAAGAGTTGGTCTGCTGTTGGGAGAGGTTTGGGGTTTGCAGGGACCTACATGAGGATGGAAGGCAGGTCAGCACCGGGGAAAGGACAGCACAGGGTGTACAGGACAGAAAGGACGGAAGTTCCTGAAGAATTCTAAGGCTCACATTTGCCTATTCTACTCATGCCTCTGGATGAGAGAACACCCCTATGATCCAAGACCCTTAAGTTCTGACATAGGGTTGTCATAGCATATATTAAATGTAGGTAGAGTTGCTGGAACATAGGGTGTTAGAACATAGGGGTGTTGGAACATAGCGGTGTCAAAACAGAACATAGGGGTGTTGTTTTCAACAACATTAACTAAAATAAATACCGTTCAACAACATTAACTAAAATAAATAAACATTAATTAAAATAGATAACATTAACCCTATGTCCTAACACAGGGGTGTCAGAACATGGTTGAGTTGTTGGAACATTGGGATGTCAGAACAAAGAGGTGTCAAAACATAGGAGTGTCAGAACATAGGAGTGTAACCCTAGGTGCCGAGGGTTGTGGTGACCCACCAGAGGTGCCAGGGTCCGTTCGGGATGGCCCAGATTGTCTCTGACCTCCTCCCTGGTCAGCTGGGTGTCTCTGTCTATCATAGGACCCCGCCCGGGCCGGGGGCGGCGGGGAGGAGTTCTCAGCTCATCCTCAGGCAGAGGGGGCAGCTTCAGCTACATGTGATGAAAATGGAAGTTATCTCGAACCAGTTTAGCTCACTGAAGATCTTAAATCATCCCCTGGTCATGACAGAGAAGACAAATGCTATTGTACAGTTATACAACAGGAATGTACCATGGAAATTCCCCAAGCCTTTTTCAACAAGTACAAAGAGCAATGGGCAATGGCTTAACATTCTGTCCAAAGTCATAGCAAGAGAATGGTATGACAACATGTACTTCTACAGTTTCACTATTTCAGACAGATATCACTATAATTGTGTTATGTAGCAGAACAGCAAAATACTCTCCGACTACCCTGCCAGCAATGTTACATTTAGCATTTCTTCAATAGTGCAGAAATAAATGGATTACACACCTGCGAGGGGCTGATTCCGTTCTCTGCAAAATTATGGAAACATCCAGCATTTAGAATTGTTTTAAAAAATCATCAATACTTTCAACCATTAGAAATCATTCACCTTTGAAACTTTTACCCATAATTTTAAGACAATGTTCTCATCTGTTAAGGGGGGACAACAAAATGAGTTTTTCTTTCTGTCAGCAGATACCTCTCCACAAAATTTTTATTTACAATGGTTGCATAATAGAAAATGTCTTGTTTTTAAACATGCAAACAAAGAGACAGAGAACTTCACTTAGCTCAATTTTTGTACATAACAACTTGAAGATTGTATTTTTGCATGAGCATACCTGGCGATTCCGTATCAGTACCTGGTAGTCGACGCTCATAAGAAGGTGGGGATTCCACCCTACAAAGAAAACATGGGGTTGTAGAAAACATGGCAGACCGAGAAATAGTTCCTCAACTGTCACTATTCTTAGGTCATAGCCAGTCATATCAGTTTTCACACAATGTATGTTTCACTGAAAGTAAGCCCCTCGGCATTATAAAACAGAATTTGACATCCTGATACACATGTGTACAAGTAGATTTCTGGATGTCACTGATAAGATAATCAGAAAATAAATGCAATATTTGAAGTTCTTATGTGTACGTACATGGGCAGGGGTTCAACATCTCTTGGCAAGTCTTGCTCTGCTTCTGGTTCTCTAGGGTCAGATGGTTTCTGTTGGTAAGGTAAGCACTTCTCAGTCATCAAAGAAGGGTATGGAAGTGTAATGTTTAGTTGTCGAGTTTGTGTGGATCCATGTCCAGACTGGGTTATTTGGTGGGAGTGGGGTGAAGTTTTCCAGCTAGAATTTAACTGGAGGAAAAACCATCCAAGCCTCCATAGTTTCTGTCCTGGTTAAAATGCAAGCACATCATACAATCTTCTTAGTTGTTCCATCAGGAAAACCCAAAATACTACTAGTACCCAGAAGTCTAGTCACCACATCAGCTAACTTTTCATCAAAACTGAAATTGATGGTTTTCTTTGACATGACAAGTGAGCCAAACAAGGCAGACATAAAGTGTCCATTTCAAAAGAAAAGCTCAATATGCTTTCTTTTGCCATTACAAGGCAGATGCCATACCTTTCTTTTTGGGGGTTTATCACTTTTCTCCCTGTCTGGTCGCTTCCTGCTTGGCTGTTCCATGGGTGGTTGGGTTGGCCCTTCCTTGTCTCCGTTCTCCGGTGATGACAGACTGCTCATCAGAGGATCGCCCATTTGTGGAGGCTGGAGATCATCATCATCCTTACCTGGCATCTGATCACAAACAAGGACTTGTACTCAGTACTACTGTCCCTAACACTACTGTCATCCTTGCAACTTTCCTTTGAACCTCTCTCTCATAAATCATACTCATCACAGCTGTTTTCTAACAGATCGACTAATTTCGACCATCAGAGCAGTTGGAAATGTCCATGGTACTGAAACAAGCGCTTTGGAAAGTTCAAGATAGGAAGTTCTGCACAGGTTGTAACACTTAAGCATGGCACATGCAAGATAAAATTATGTGCCACCTGCCTACTGCTAAAAGTTGATACCACTCAATAAGCAGATTACATCACTTTTCTTACAAATTAGTGGTAAGTAAGTATCAGACTTACATGCAGTAGTATGTAGCATCAACACTCATCATTTTGCAAGGTACCCTAGCCTAAAACTGCCACATTAAAAAACAGAGTTATCAAGGCATTTTCTTAAACATCTGTATATACTTTGAGCATACTTTGGGGATGACTGATGTTGCATAAGTAGATCTCGTCAATGTCATTGTTTCTTTAAATGTAGTGATCAAAGTGTACCCTGCTGGATGCCGAATTCTAAGAGTTGACAGCACTGGTATAGTCAAAGCTAGGGTTGACATAACCACAGGTGCTCAGTTCTTCCCATCCATCTCCAAGTGGTTTACACACCTGATCTAGTGACGGCCAATCGTGTTCAGGTAGGGAGATGTCGTTTTTATCCTTCACCTGGTTTGGATCGTAGCCTGATCAACAACAAAGAAAGCAGATATGAGTTTCTGAGCTTCTTCAACATTCAAATTCCTCCATTTCAATTGTTAATTTCCCCATGTAGGTGAGGGAGCAGAAACGGTGCTCTGATTTAATTTTTGTCATTGGTGAAGAATTATACTCCTTACATCAAAATCGCAATTGCTTGCTGGTATACGAGCTCTGTTTTTGTTTACAAAACATATACATGCAAATTACTTGAAGACATATGCAAATTATTGGTAGGCAAATCAGCCGACTGTCACCACCTTATTGCTTACCTCTCACTGGCCATGACATTATTTCACCCTCTCTCCCTAACACTTCTTTCGCAAGTAATTTTGGATAGAGGATTTTTCATACAGGATGCACACACCTGCATCATGTAGCAGAAATGTAATGTATTGATGGGAGTGTTTTACCTGGAGGACTTCCCGGTGAGTGAGGTGACCGTGGCTTCCTGGTGTCCCTCCCCCGTCCTGGCCACCAGTCAGGGGTAGGAGGGGCCAGAGGGAAGTGGATCATCTCCGGCTGCCGAAACAAAGCGATGTTACGTCCATCTCAGTCTGTCACTGAGGCTATCTGAAACCTCTGGCTTAACTAACAGAGAATTTATCCCATTGCTTGATTTATGTCGTATTATATGTTCTACTTTACTGCATGCATGTCTATAAATATAACCTCTACAAATTGTTGCATACTTGCCCTAAACAATTTTTGGTATAGTGCTTGTAACACATTATGGTCACCGCTAATAACATCAACTGAAGTTCTAGAGAACCAGGATAGTGAGATAACCATGACAACAATGCACTCACTCCAAATGGCAGGAAGTCTGGTTCTATCATGTCCTCCGGGATGTTCAGACGGCCAAACTCTGGGTCAAGCTCCACCAGCCCTGGTCGGTACATGTCCAGAGGGTCCTCCAGTCTCAGGGCTTCTGTTGGTCTGTATAAACATTAGAAAATTAGCCTTTTTATCACAATAATCGCTTGAAATATTAAAAAAAGCTGTTTGTACCTTTAAAAAAATTTAAATTTCCATTTCAACTTATAATGGTTATGTCAGCAAAAGTGTGGACCCCATGTTATCATTACATGAACTGTTGCAGAGATGAAAATTCAGAGATGAAAATTCTGCAATTGTGTTTATGAAGCTGATTTGGTTTATTCTGAAAAGTCTGTGCGTGCACGATACCAATATTCCTATTACATCTCTCAGGTTATCATGCTCTCCTGACAACAAACATGTATTCAAAAGGGCCACCTACTGGGCATGAACAGAACTGCAAGCCCAAACTGTTATACGCTATGTAAATGCCTTCTATGTGATGTGTCTGCCAACTTTGATTCAGTTCTGCTGGCATGACCTGGGTACCAGCCTTTTCAGCTTTGAGTACGCTCTCTCAGTTGCTTTCCTGTCAAGGTGGTCACATTACATTTGTATGTATTGAGCTAGAAAGTCTGGTATCCAGGCTACTACTAGCATGGCTGCAGTCTTACCTAGTTGAGGTCCTCATATCAATGTCTTTAGTACTGATGATGATCAGTCCTCCTGGTGCAACTCGTCTCTTGGGAATAAACTTACTCTGAAGTGTCATTGCATCACCTAAACAAACAAGCAAACAAACACACACACAGATTAGCATACATTGCAAAGTTGAAAGGTTGGCATGGTTTTATTCCTACAGAATTGCTTCAACTGCAAACTTGAAATATCGCGAATTTCCTTCTCTACAAAATAAACATATTAAACGTTACAGCACTAGGACTTACCGTACAGATACTCTGCATGTTTTCCGTGCACCAGAGTGACTCCAAACATCAGCTGAGCAGACAGATACAGGGAGAAACGAGGGAAGCGACCGCGATCGTAACGGGCCCTGGACTGTCCAGTCAAGTGGCTGATGATTTCCTCACTGAGGAGGGAAGATCAAAATACATATCATACACGTACACATCATAATTATGGCATCCTTATACACAATGTCATGTATCTAGCACTCTACACAAAGAGACTGCATCATCTCACACGCAAACTTTTCAATGTACACCATGTCTCCTGTGCATTCTGATTTATCATACTCTTACTTTAGTATGTCATTCCTGTTCACTATGAATAGAATAATGTACTAGATATTAGTCTTTATCTAGATTGAGTGTAACAACAACTTGTGCATTAAAGTTGATTTATTGATTGATGGATGGATGGATGGATAGATAAATAGATTACAATGGATATATCTACAAGCATAGTTATTGACTAAAAATGGTTAGCCTGTGATGACTTGTCACAGACTTATTTTACACTTGGATACTAAAGTCTGACCTATGCTATCAGAGCTTGAACAGAACTACAAGTTGGTGACAGAGACAAAATGTCAAACCATGTCCTGGCCACATTGACGGCACTGTAGTCTCTCTTGGTTAGGTCACTGGCTCGCGTGGCAGCAATCCTACAAATAGAAAAGTTACACACGAATGTGTGAATCTTTTCAATGGAAAGATCACTTTGTATGGATCATTACAAAACATTTTCTTAAAGTTCATCAGCTACGAAATGACAAAAAGATGCTTACATGATCTAGTAAGATGCAAAAAGATCATCATCATGACATGCCAAATCATTATAAAACATTTTCCAAGACCAAAGATATGATGATGAACATCAATAGGTTCGTGTCACATACCAGATAATCCCGAATTTCCCGCCTCTTTTCTGGAGAATGTCTTGTGAGTAAAACATGACTGATCTCCCCGCAACACGGCTTGGATCAGTCTACACCAGTCTGGTATCGTCAATCATAGAAAGCCCGATTCCTGAAAATCTGGACGAAAATCATATTAACAGATTTCGGAAGACCTGCCCTTCTTTAAATACGATCTCAACACCTCAACATCGAACGGGCGATACTTCAGAAAACTTTAGTTGTTGTTGGATTCAATGGTTGTTGTAGTCAAACCTTTACGCAGATTTTCTTCACACGAGTTTAAAGACGTGTCTGGCATATCAGCTATCACAACACAAGATAGACTGTTCTGTCACGGATCGGACGATTCCTGTGTGGGATCAGCAGAAATTCCGATTTACTCCCGCATATTTGATCATATATCTCAGAAAAGTAACAAGAACTTCAGTATGAGGCGATCGTATGTCGTTCCGATATGCAAACACTACAGATCGATATTATATGAGATCGATATTATATGAGAGGATATTACAACGTACCTTTCCGATGAATTTTATTTCAGGCGAATGGATCTCTCAGGCACATCTGCAGAGGTACCACTTGTTAGGGGGCACTTCTAACCAATCGCAGTTCGTGTTACATGTCTAACGGACGACCTCAGCCAATCACGGTAGGTCTTACGAAAACCCCTAAGTAGAAAATTCGCGGGCTTTTTTTTGCCGTAGTCAACCTGCTGTTTGCAAGTAACGTCGGCGTCCAATGAGATCTCATATTACAGATTCGCGTTATTTGAATTGTGGATAGAAACCAATCAGAGTTCTCGTCAGTGTGTGGCAAAATTTTACAAATAAGTTTATTTCTATGTTTCCATGGGAATATTACCTCGTATAAAAATACGTTCGACGAGGTAACTATGGGGATGCAACAACAACGTTGCTTGGAGCATGCTCACTCAATCCAGGGTGGGGCATGCTAGTTATGCATATTATTCATATTATAGTCAACCTTTACACGTAGGATGATGAAAAAATTTAGTATCATCGAATTTTAAAGGGGAATGGATAAACTTTCCATCGATACAAATTACATTGTACTATACAATCGATAAAAGTAACAACGTAGAAATGATTGTAAAGTTCAGATTCCGAACTGTTTGTATTGAGTGCATATTCAAATCCCCAAACGAGAGGAGGTCCAACGGCACAAATGTTATGTAGAAAGCGCCCGGTTAGCTCAGTCGGTAGAGCATCAGACTTTTAAGCGAAGTGTGGCTTCAATGGTGATCTGAGGGTCAGGGGTTCAAGTCCCCTATCGGGCGATTTATTTTTACAGGTGCTGAAAATGTTAGAAAATTCGGTGTGGTCCTGTGGCCAATGCCGCTCTTTAAGTAGGATCTAAATTCAGGAGAGATAGCTAAGGGAAGGATGACTCATGCCAAGGTCTTTGTGCCGTGCCAAAATTATCCGCAAGACGGCTCCCCTATAAACGATATGTAATCTCCCAAACAGCGATTAGCGTCGACTGCTTTATTTCGTTAGAGTACCAATACACCCTCCCGCCAACTCCTCCTATAATCGTACCTTTATTTTCACGATAATCATACCTCTGTTGTCTTTGTGTACAGTGGTATTGCATAACCACGCGTTACCGACATATCCATGTACCTCTTGCTCAATCTGCAAGCAGATGTATGGTTTTTGTGATGTTTTGTTCGTCCTTGGTTTGTGTTTGACTGATTACATCTTACTAGTACTATGTAATAAGTCTTTTCTGCGAGAAAAAAAACACAGTCAAAAACAAACTTATAGCTTTCAGCCTTTATTAGAGGGTGTCAAGTCAGACGACGCCTATTGGTTAAGCACATTGATAACTTCGAACATGATTCAGTTAGTTCTTGTACATGGAGAAGCATCAGTGTTAATAAGGCTTCATAACAAACAAGAGTTTAAAGGGGAGGGGGCTATTTCTCATGTGTTTTTTTCTTATGTTTTATAGCATATACGCATATATAGCAATATTGGTATTCTTCCTTCATTTCAGATGTGCGTTCTGTACTCTTTTATAATAGCGGAATAAAATGACAGCTGAGCTTGATTCATACAAAAGTTCCTTTCCACAGCTATTTACAACATCATCACCAGAACTATTAGCAACCAGAAAAAGCAGTCAACATTAATACCAGCTACGGCACTCAATCCCTTATTCATTCCCATCATCATTATTATTCCTTTCCCTACAACAATATATTCCTTATGATTATGAGAAAGGCATCGGTATATAATACAAACATATTTGATCTTAATCAAAAGAAACCAAATGAAGATCGATTTTCTTAAAATCACACGTTAGTAATAGTAATACGAAACTTATATGCGAAATTCGATCGTTGGGCGGGGGTGGGGGTCAATTTGATAAGGGGTTGGTGAATGATTACAGGTGGGTTCTCAGGGGGCGCCCCCGTCGATGCCCCAGCGGCCTAACCACACGTCGATAGACTCGTCCAGGTAGTCGTCCGCCTTCTCCACCGGGTAGGCGACAGGGTCGACCTCGTTGCTGCTGTCTTCGAACCGCTCAATCTCACGGTCGACGTCATTTCCGCCGTTGACGACGCCATTTCCGCCGGCAGGGCGCGGCAGGAGAGTATCCACCTGAGGGTAGAAGGGCTCGTCCACTTCGGGCAGCTGGGGGATCTCCGGGATGTTGCCGGCGGCCTCGGGGGAGATGGGGCTGGTGCAGTCCCGCATGGCCTGGTGCACGAACCAGCTGCAGGAGTCGGTGGCGGAGTTCTTCACGCATGCGCTGAGGCGGCGGGTACAGTCAGTGGTGTACATGTCGTCCCACAGGCACGTCTTGTCGTCCCAGGGTGTGCAGGTCTTACCGCGCAGGCACGGCTGGATCTAGAATGGGGCAAAAGAACAGTTTTCGTTAAGTTTGATTTATTCTTTTCAGGCAAAATATTTTTTTCTCTTTTAGAAGGACATCGTACCAGAAAAAAAAACGCCCAAAAGTGAAAACGTGCACACAGAAAAGTGCTCGAGGGAAAAATACGCAATAAAACGAAGAATCTTGTCCGTTGCAAGCCCCCATCTACTCAAGAAGTGTGTCCAAGCTAGGTTTACAATCTAGTTGATTCTATACAAAATTACATCCGGGGATAAGCAACGTTCGTGTTATAAGTTTCCAACGTGCAGATCTAGTCTTGAGTGAAAACGTTGGAGGCCAAATTGTTTACTTACGGCACATTCGCAGTTGTCTCTGTACATGTACTTGAGTCCACGCCTCTGCTTCTCTGTCACCTCCTCCCACGGACTGACCCAGCTACACAGTCCCACGTGCATCTTGTTCTTATAGATGTATCCTGTGAAACAAGGATGGGAGTGGGGGTTCTTAATAACAATAATGAAGAACAACAATAGAATAATCGTTTTTGTATGTTCAGGATCAAAAAGATGAAGGAATGGTGAATATGATGCGATGATATAGTCTTGCAATTTTGTCCTTGGAATGTTCTTAGATCTAATTGCTGTTCAGCCTTACAAGTCAAGCGCTCCGGTTGTGAAATAATGTCTATATATTAGCCATAACAGTAGTACACGTCGGCCTGGTGCCGAGGCTAGCGATCACATCGCTCGTTGATGGCGTAATATAAGGGCATATCTCCCTTTGCTTTGAAAGGATCGACTCAAAGAAATGTTGTGAATCTTTTGTCACTGGACCATGCATGGGCTTCATCTCCGCGAGACTACTAAGAACGGGACTGCTCTGTGTTAGATATGAAGGTAAAGAGAAATAGGGGAAATGAATGTACAGTTCGGTGTTCGAGTAAAGAACTTGGACACGGGTATTAGAACAAACTCAATAAGCCAAGCTTAAAAGCACCATGGCGAGACCATTGTTTGCCATTTCCTTTTGCGGTCTATAGCCAAAGAACGACTCATCCTGACTTTGGGGTACCTTTTTGTGATTGTCTCTTGTGTTTATTTTGATGTTTATGTAGCGACTACTCAGAGGTAAGATCATCCCATAGTTTTCTGTCGACGGTCTACAAAAATAATACATGAGCCTTTTGTTGGCCATTTCCTGATGCGGTCCAAGTTTCAGTAATGGTGTTTGTGATGTTTTAGGTCCCGTCGCTTAAGCTTGAAGTCTTTGTTGTGAAAAAATGTGTTTATAAAAACATGCAAGGCGAGCCAACTATTAGTCACCTCAAGTTTTCACAGCCGTCTCATCTCCGTGGGAATTCTTGAAGCTAGTTGACAACTTACACTAAACATCGGTGCCTCGTTAAATCTTAAGACTAAGTAAACGCCAAGGGCGGGTTGATTCTGACACTAAACAGTTTTGTGTCGGACTCTATCTGCAGACAGACATGCCGATTCAGTATAGGGGTTAAGCGTGACACTCCAAAATCAGAAGGTTTGTGAGGGAATGGAAGAAGTTCAAAACATTTGCTGTCCGTCATACAACCCCAGTAGCGTGATGTACGGTAGGAAGAATCGTGCGAAGAATGCCGAAAGAACAAAGTTGCCATTTTTTACCTGCCAAAAGGTAGAGCTGTCCAGACTTGAGTTCTTTATCGATCCCGCACAAAGACGTCTCTGCCATGGTGTACACGTTCGAAGGGTCCACATCTTTTCCCAGTTGTCCCTTGAAGTTCTTACTGATGGAGATACGGTACCTGTGGACGTCGGTAGATGGCGTGTCGTCCTGTAGGTGAACGGATAATGTTACTATATATGTTGCTAGTTCAGTATATGGAAAAAATTAAAACAGGAGCACAGAAAACTTAGACCAACAGTTCATCAAACGCAGCTAGCGCTGTTGTGTAAGATATCAACATATTCAACAGCAAAGTCAAGTCAGACCGAACATGAATCACCCTGTTTACACGCTCAGTGGTGTATAGGGTTGCAAGTGTTTTTCTTCTGATGTCAATCGGCTGTATCCTTGGCATTGTGACAAGAACTAAAAGGACGGTCAACAGGCGTTCATTTGCCGTGTCGTGAATCTGGCGGTGTTTGGTAAGCAAGATACGGATCACCAAATATTACAGCGCAGCCGTGTATGTAAACGATGTTGAGTCTAGTAAAACAGGCGCAAGCCTTGTAGATTGAGATTTTAAAAAATTATGAAACTAATAGGATTTTAAACACCCCTAAATTCAGATTTAAGCACATTTTTCACGCTCCACTTCAGGTTGAATTTATCATATTTGCTTTGGAAATGTACGTTTTAATCATTTATGCCGCTAGCGCTAGCCACCGAGTTATGATAATTTATTCTACCTTTAAGTATAAGCGTTGCCGACCTTCCTGAATTTAGCCGTCCCTACAAATTTACAGTTAAGCGTTGCTGGCCTTCCCGAATTTACCGTCAAACGGTGCCATGGGGCATGCAGACCCTCGTGTACCCATGTTGACCCTAATGTACTTAAACAAAAAGGAACAGTTCTACAAACGTACCTGCCCCGGCAGAGGCGGCAGGGTTGTCCTCTCCAAGCTCGCGTCAGTCGGCAGCTCGTAGACCGGCAGACCATCTGCCTCCGGTTCCGGCTCAGGGGAGGGCACTCCGTCCGGCTGGTACAGATGCGGCCCGTCCACAACCTTGGCACGGACAACTTAATTAAGTGGGACAAGAAAACAAGTCGTAAGATGTAAGATAGAGATGGACTTCGTGCCAAGACCACACTGATGCAAAGGAAAGTCTCCAGCTTGTCATGCGATGTGCCGACATAACAAACAGATGACACACTAAGATAATGTCTGAAGGGTGAAGGACCTGAACACTGCCTACTCTGCCTTATGTGAATACAAAGTATGAAAGCGGTTGTGCGGCAATGCATGATACGCCTTTTACATATTGAAATACATATTGAAATACACATGTCGTTAAATATGTATAAAGCCCTAGATAAAATGAGCATCCATTTATTTCTTAGACAAACGATATAGCATTTTTGCACTGATTAAAGGCCATTAAACTCCCTACTGTCTTCGACCAGTGGCCTGGTTGCCAGACCCATAGCACACTGGGCCCAAAGTACTGTAATATCCCAGCTCACTGGGCTCAACAGGCTATCGACCAGAGACTTTCCTCTCATTGTGACGAATGAGTTTTACCCAAGTCACTACAGCAACCTCTCCGTCCAATACTTCATGAGACTGTGCAAATGTGGCAAGAAGTTTTTCTTAACCAAAGGAAGGAATGTGGCAAGAAGTTTTTCTTAACCAAAGGAAGGACTATCACAGAAGGACAGAAGTCGATTGGTCACATTTGGTGTCTTCTCCTAAAGGCTAAACCCCAGACGTTTTATTACCACTTAAGCAACAACCGCAGAACGATCAACGTTGACCACTGCAGTTGACATAGTTGCGGTCACCGCGTGGTAACATAAAAGTATAAATCAACGGGAAGAACCAAAGCCTTACCGAAGTCTGCAAAGCAGTAGTGGGTCTGCGGGTGAGTCGGCATACAGGAGCAGGCCAGGGCCCCGCCGGTCATACAGGCCGCCACCAACAAGCACAGGAACGCACCACGGGCCATCGTTGTAGGAGAGAGAGAGTTCGTCTGGCGCGACCGCAGATGAAGCGATGAGGTGCACAGAACTGAGCTACTCCGTCAGCCGGGCCTCAATTTATCCCAACTCTCCACGCGGGCGCTGCCCAGCCCACTTCCCGTCTCTTTCTGCGTTTCCGGGAAGGCCGGGGGTTCAACGGAAACCGCGGACTAGGCCCGCTCAATCTCACGTTTCCCGGGCGGATACCGGATCAGGGGGGAAAGGTTCTAGTCCGCATGCGAAGCCACTGAGAACAAACAGCGTGGGGGATTATTGGGCAGTAATTCTGTGGTCAGTTTGTCGGCTTCGTTCTGGTCAAACGATATATAAATACAGGCCATGTTTATTTTGTTATCCTACAGTTTGAGTGTAGTGTGAAGTGATCATGAAGTACTAGTAACAGTTTGACGGGTCCTGTGGTCTAGGGAGTACCGTGAGTCATGTCAGGTTCTGAACTTTAGTCCTGCCTTGTACACAAGACGTCCATCAGTTGCCATATAAAGTTATCTTTGGCAAGGATTGATGGGCACTGCCTGATCACGTCTACAACCTCTGACGTGCTGTAATAATCCCCTACGTCACAGCAGGGGTCCGGGGAGTTTGCGGGCGCCAGAAGTGGCGTGACGAGCTAATAAGTACTAAACTGATATTCGTGCGAGTCGGTCACAACTCTGGAAGATTGCCAAAATTCCGCTGTATCAGTGTATGTACTTTCCAAGCGGAGGCTAGGCTTGTTTTTGGATTTCGTAGGCATTTTGTGGGCCTTTCTATCAAGTTTGTCAGCTTTTCTTTTTGGGTTTTGGGTCAGTATACTCAAGGAATAGCTGACAATAAGGAAAGCCTGACAAGACGCTTAAAAACGCCCAAGACACGCATAACCTCTGCTTGGAGTAGACTGCCAACTCAAGTTGAACTCAAGTAACACAAAACACAGACAGCTCAGTGGGTGCCGTGGTTTGTCTGGCACCGTGCTTTGTTATGGCAGGAAACGTCACGTGTTCTATCTATATAAGGTGTTCTGGGTGAACTGTTTTGTGTACAAACAAACCAGCGGCGAGGTTTCCGAACAAAAACAAACACACCTGCGTGACACTGCAATACGGCGTCCCCGTAAATGGGAGAGGTTATGACTGGGATATGAGTGTGTGAATATGAGTTTGTTTCATTTTCTTTATTATTATTCTAGAAAGCAGTTACATACTTGAAGACACTCCTATCAGCTTTTTGTTATAAGACATATAGAAAGACGTTAGAAACTCCAGGTTGTAACTCTATGATAAATATCTCACATATCGGGTCACACTTCTGACTTGAGCTTTTCCGATAAAACGTCGATATGTGTAAGATAGGAAAATCTGACTTTGAAGCCAACGTTTGCTTGCTTCAGGTTTTTGTAAAACAGAGTCAAAAGGTGAAAACGCAATCACTATATAGTTTGGTCTTCTTCTGCAGTCTGCTAGATTTCGCGGTTTTGACGAAGCCTCGGTTGCTGACTGAAGCATCTCAAGGAGGTTAGGGAGAGATCTGTTTCTAACCTCCTTGATTATCCTAGTATCCTTGTTCCCTGTCCTTGTGAACACCCAGTTACATGGACACACACTGACCACTCGCCGTGACACGCATTATCACCTAATCCCTTTGCGGTCACGCTAATCTTTTTTATGGACAGACTGGATTAGGACACGTGTGGCTGGGATTAGGATTTCACAGGTTTGATAAGCACATCACTCCTTCATTTCTCGTTTCGAGAGAGACGTTTTGAATGTTGTTAGTTAGCCACGAAGCACTGTCACCGTAATCTCCAAGCAGATCATAGGGTGGCAAGGACGTATCCATTGGCCAGAGGAGTGTCCACTGTTAGCCAGCCTTCTGGCAAATGGATACAGGCTGGCCAATTTAAATATACCCCCACCGAAAGATCTGCTTGGAGATTACTGTCACCGGGGTGAGGCGCACCGATAGCCGCGTTTTGGCGCGGTACTGTTCACATTTCGTCGTCGTATGTCGTCCTGTCGGGTTTTAATGTTGTACGTATTTGACCGTGCCGAAATATTTCGCTAGCTGTGAGGAAACTGGCTGTCCTTCTACCAGTCCCGTTCAGAACCCTAGAAGCCTCCAATGGGCCATTAAAGCAAGGGACTGTATAACACAGGCTTCACTACTCTCTCTCCCTCTCGCATTAAATGTTATTCTGAAGATGTGGAGGAAACAACAAAACGAGGTCATTGACTTTAGCCCTTTCAGTAAGGTGAATGCGGCGGCATGACGAGGTCGTTTCTACTGAAGCCATCTGCCTAATCCGTCAGGGGGCTGAATCACGCCACTTTGTCTATTTGTATGAAAATCCTGCTTCAGAGCTCAGAAGGTCAGTTCGTGCCTTCTACGAAGCCGACCGGGATGGATCCCAGGCCGGGCTACGCAGTCCGAAGCACGCGCACGTTGACCAGCTGAGCTTCTCACGATCTTATTTAAATGATATCCCGGACAAGAACATTTCTTCCTCATGCTTGGGGCATGAAACTCACCATCTCGACATCACGTGTTGGAAACGTTTCATAGAAACTGGGCTCCAAGACCTCGGCCGAAGGAGTAGTCTCTATAGCAGTATTTGACTTTTATACTGTGCTTGTTGAATTTTTCTCACAAAAACCCGAGAAGAAATAAAATAGATATGTCAAAACAAAAAGAAATCGCATCATCCAGGCCCTATGGGCCATGGCACAGTCATACAGCCTGCTGCTCAGGAAGCTAGAAAAGAGCTTTTTTCGGGAGAAGTCAATCGGACGTCATTCTTCGTCAGGTGTCAGTCGGATCCGACGATGTCCAAATAAGGATGGCGTAACACACGGTCGAGTCACGTACCTTGGAGTGTTCCGTTCACAGTATTTGGTCTATTCACAATTTCTTCCCGTGGCGCAACTTTTAAATACCGGAATATCGGACGCAGTTTCACGAATTGTCATTCAATAGATCGTAATAGAATACCGTGTTTTCAATTTTACTCCAGGATGTCATTGCGTAATGTTGTCTTCACTAGACCGTCCCCTTGTAACCTTGTTGCGACAGATAGTGTTTGTTTATGGCAGAGGGAAGGGTTAGGCCGTATCCTACAGCATTGTTATGTACTGATGAATGCTCGTGACGCAAACATTCCGTATAAATGCCGTGCAGTGATGATACCAGTCGGGTAACATCTCACTAGAAACATACCTGACCCTGGGTCACCGACAATTTCCTTTACTGTCGTGTTCATGTCCTTCCTTAACTCTTCCCATCCGCCATTTAAGAGTACTTCTGACGTTTGAGTATTGATATGTGACAGTAACGCATCGTCATTGGGGACAGGGGCACACCGTAGGGGAAAGTATGTAGCCAACTGCAAGATGTTTGTCTTCCAAGAAGACTTCAAAATTTTGTCGGCTGACCATGGCAGAAGTGCGTAGTAAGCATGAGACTGCACACAGAGTAGATACTTGTCGAACACTATAAAAAGCTGATAGAGAGGATTGAACTATAGAGACTGAGGCACCGTAGTTAAGACGCATACATGTATTAGCGTCACCACATAACAAAGCATTGCAAACGTGTATGAAGGAACAAATCATCACAATGCACTTACGAAAATACAGAGACCGTCGAAGGCGACATTTGTAAATGTGCTGGATGTCTTAAGAAAAAACCCACATGGTACTGAGTAACTGAACAGAATCGTTTTTTCAGTATCTCAGACAGACGAGATTTCACGTCCGTACATTTGACACTACTCCTTCTCGCCGACTGTCGCAGCTGGCAGCATTCTTGTCTGAGTTTTTGTGGTTCCACTGAAGCACCGACCTGTGTTGTTGTTTTTCTTGAGCATGCCACAATGGCAAAACATAAGTTCGGCGGAGTAGGCATTCTATGTAGAAATAGCATTACAAACCCACCCTTTCAGCAGAAGTGAGGCTTTTTACTTTTTTTTAAAACGTCCTCAGACGTTTTGTCGGGATTTCGTTCTGGATAGGACATCGAAAGAAAAGCCAACGAACTTTGATAGAACGCCAGAAAAGCTGTAAAAATGCCTAACCTCTGTTGGAGAGTATCTCAAGGCGACTTCATTACATGTACACTCTGAAGGAGTACATAATCTTGAACCTATACGATATCGCCTGTGTTTTACTTTCTATCAATAAAGTTGTACGCAGACCGGTAGCAAGTACTCATATTTGGTAGAAGTTGCTGATTTTTATTTTTCCCCACGAAAAACAGTGTCGATTAATTCCCACGGAGACCTGTAGAAACTGAGTCATCGCACTTTTCAACACCCACAACAAACACGCACGGCAGGGGACAAAACTTCGCACACCGCCCGCAAAAATACAGACAGCATTTCCTTTCAACGTCAAGTTGTGACAACAGTCCTTCGTCTCTTTTTCCATGGCAATCTTGGCGAAGAGACAGAATTCTATACTCAGGGAGTGGAAATATATTTGAGGTTAAACATCTCCCGTGGATTGAAGTTGCTTTGGAATGTGTGGACTGTGGTAGTTTGAAATAAAAACATGCTAATAAGTAATTTGGCGGGCTCTTACTTGTGGTCTAAATCTTGTGTATAGCTTTCAGTGCTAACGTTACCATACTTGCTTGGCACTACAGCTACGCAAAACAACCACTTTAAATGGTGCTGTCATCACTTAAAGCCAAGTGTATTGACCTCCTTTGCGCTTCAAGCTTCACGGTCGAACACAAGGTATTGTCATCAGAATAACGACCAAAACATCTTAAGTGAACAGGTAATACGGTATTACAATGCACTCTAAATGTTCAAGTGTATGGCGTCATCTTCATATATGCTGTATGTACATGTTGACAACTTTAATGTGCAAGATTTCAGTAAATTTGCGCGATCAGCGCAGTCTGCGTCATTAGTTGAAACATTCACTCTCCTTGATTCAAGTTTAAGTTCCCAAAGGATCTCGTTATCTCAGTTTGGCAATAGTGTGTACCAGGCCCTGCATACTACGTCTTTGGCCCCAGGCCCTTAGCGCTGTGAAGAGTGGATATTGCGGAAACACAGTCTTGTATCTATTAGTCGCGTTGACAGATAAGGATTGTATGACAAATCCACCAGCCAGTCATTAGTGTAAACCTAGGGTCACTGAACTACATCTATGTGAAGCCCGTGTTCTATCCCTATATATAACACATGTCTCTGTGCGTTCATGTTGCATTCTCTTCAAATTCTGCGTCCAGTATTTAAGATCAGTCCGTTGTCCTTTAAAGACCCTCACGGTTATCGCAGCTGCAACCATTGATCCAGGCATCAACAGAAGCAGAAAAGATAAATGACCTTGAAGATGACTTGAAGCAGTGTGTGACCTTGAATTTGTGCCATGCGGATCAATTTGAGCAGAATAAATGAAACATCCAGCGGGGAGTCTGTGTGTAATGTTGTTTTATGGCCATGAGTCAGTAGTTCTTGGCCACAGATCTCTGGGTGTCATTCTCCTCAGATTAACCGCTGGTTCGGAATTCACCCGTTTCGCTTGCCGTTGTAGCACACGACAAGGGAGAGCCAGTGGTAACTATGGAGGATGGCATCCAGGCTAACAGTCGCTACGCGTACGGCGGGGTAGCGACCGTTGCAAATGGACTCAAGCTGGTAAGACTGGACACCAGGCTAAGTGAGACCACGCCTTTCTTCATCTTTCAAGGTCTCCGGCGACTGTGATAATGGATTCCATCCGGCATCCAACAGAAGCGGTAATCGTCCATTTCCTAAGATTATAGTTTTATGGACTGCTGCCTGCTGTTGCCGCCTTTGTGCTTTGTCGTTAACTACGCCCACGGCGATAATTATGACGTTCAAAAAGATTGCGCAGGCAGGGAGTGGGCCATTACACGTTCTTGGAAAGGAAAACAAATACATGTATAATCGTTCGTTTCCTGTTCGGTTCATAACTATTTTGTGTATATTTAACGTTTCCTGCTCGGGTATCTAATTGAGTGAAGAAGAAAGCCCGCCAACAATGAGGGGAAACCGCGATGACTCCCAATGTTTTGTTGAGGATTGTCCCAAAGGTCGAACATAATGATGGTACTGACTTGGTTCGACCCCAAAAGGAGATAAAGGGATTGTGTCTGTGTGAGGCTTCTTTCCGGAGTTTAAGGCGTTTCTTACTGGCCATTATAGACAAAGAGAAGCCTGACAAAATAGAAAGCCTGACAAAAAGCCTACGACCAAAAAAAAAACAAAACAAAACAAAACGGAAAAAAAAAACATAACGCAGACTGGGCCTGACGGTAAGGAATGGTAAATTTTGCAGCCATAGACTATTGTATTCTTATGTCAGTACCCGAACATACATACACATGTATTTTGTACATACACAATTTATGTACATGTACATATACACACTGATAAGGAGCTTCGACTAACGGTTGGTCACATGTAGGGCAGACAGCGGTAGATTCTACGTAAGATACGTCATGTATATACATGTAGTTTGCTATGAAAGGAAACTATCAAAATACAGGGAGTTCAGCAGTGGACTCTCCCTATGACAGACACGCTGGTCTATTACCCGAGATCACCCAGGACTGTGATATTGCCCGTTCGTTGGTGCGTTTGAGTTTTTCAGTAGATAACTGAACTCGATTCAACGCACACACGCTGAGGAAAAAGATGAGATGCAGTTATGAAATTGCTTAGTCACCGTTAGAAAGTAAAAGTATGTGTTAAATTAAGTGTACTTTTAGTCTCCGTGATTTCCAAGTAACGGCTCTATATCAAACCTGCAGCCACGACGTCACAAACCCTACACACGTCACAATGATGGTGAAAGTTGTTAAGTCATACTGGCACGTCGACATTTCCGTTTTTCTTTGTTAAGCCTCCATGGAACTCCGAGTACTGCGGCGAGACTGTGTCTTGAGGCTCTGCCAGGACGGACATCCTGCGGTAGTGAAAGTTATTTCAGGGTGTGTGGTGACATTGCGCACTCGACTCATAAATCAATTCAAAATACGTGACGAGGAAGTCGGAAGGGTATTGTCCATATTAATTTAAGTCTAGCTCTCGGCTTGTTTCCTGTTGCGTCCAACAAACTTAAAGGTCACATTCATCTTCAGTGAATTTCACCAAAGATATCACGCTTCCTTATAAGATCGTTGTTTCCTAGACATTTGATTCTCTGAAATGTCGATAGGAATGTCGCCGAAAAACTGCTAGTCATGAAGTAAGTTTCTTTGGCAGTCTGTGAGCACATAATGCCTGTCGGTTACATTTGGAATAAAAACGATACAACAGATGAAGACTGATGTACTATAGAAAAGAATACTTAACCTTTATTGGGTAATTGTAGGTTGCCACCACGTACAATAAGAGATAGAGTTAGACTATGTGTATTGTACTGTGTATGTGTTAAATCTGTACTGTATAATAGAAATTTCATACAATAAAAGGGAGCACGTTAGTTGTTTGCTGTACTCGTTACATGTAATCTGATTTGACGCATTAGGAATCCAAACGGTAATACCACAAGACAGTACTCATCTTTTAAAGCGAACTTTGGCACCACTGTTTTTTTACATGTATACGTACCGACCTTTGAGGTCTCATTCATGTATCACTCCGAGTGTACCCCCTAAACTAGTACCAAGTCAAAAACTAAACGGCTGTATGAACGTGAGTTTTATTGATGAGAATTATCCTTGACAGCTGGTCTTTAGCTTCACGTACTGGCTCTCCCGTTTCTATTGCACCGTGATCGACTTTTCGTGATCCTGCGGCCTCTTCAGCATGTGGTGGTCGCATGTCCAAATGGACGAGCATCAGATCTCAAATGTACACGCCGGTTCCAATGAAGGTCAATGTCCCCAGGAACACACAGCCAGTCAAAGTCAAATGTACTTGATGAAATTAAGTGACATATAAACTGACTTTTTCCCCAACGTCATGTTTTTCACTTCACTTCCCTGCCATACAGTACACTAACGATTTCTTGATAACTTCGCTAGGTGGTGCTTTTGTGCAGTCGTGATACTAGTACTAGTATTCTTCTCGATATTTGTCAGCTGTAAAATAAAGATCAGATTTCTGCTCAGGTTTGCTCATGCGTCTCCGAAAGTGGATATATACATGTACCAGCAAAACGCCCGTAATAACCTCCGTGGCAATAAGAAATGGCCAAATGTTGCCTTCTTAGTTTATTTTTTAACAAAAAAATGTACTTTCATCTGACTACAGAAGAAGTAACTTCAGGGTTCAACAATAAAAGTCAGAAGCGTAGGTGAGCATTTTGACGAAATTGCAATGGCCATAAACCTACTCCTGGACAGTGGTTACAATTTTTCCACGGCAAGATCTGCTCAGAGGTAAAGAAATTGAATTTCCCGCCACAGGTTAAATGGCCCTTGCCCCGCCCACCAAGTTATTTAAATAGTTTGATTGACACTTCTATTGGAATGCAACCCAAGTCGCGGCGGCCATTCGGCAAGTGTAGGGCGTCTTACCCAAACAACACTGACGAAAATGGTCATGTTTTTGTGACAAACGCCGCTCCTGTAGTAAACATGCTGTCCTACAGGATAGAAGAGAGTACACTGCAGGTTTTTGTAGCTATTCTATGTCTTTCTCTTGGCCAGGGACGTGTTTATGTGAACGAAAACACTTGGATTGTTCAGGGTTACAACAACCTGAACAAGGCGCTGCAAGACCGGAGCTTCGGGTTTCTTGAAGGAGGAACAGTAGACTACAATCTGACTTGTACACGGCCGGCTGTAAGTATGCATGAGTGTGTCTTTTGCAGAACTGTTGTCTTTCGATTCCATTTGACAAGCATCAGTCAGACTCAGTAGTACGCACCAGGGATATCAACCTTGTACTGCACGCATAGCACGCTGAAAAAATATCCTTGTGAGTATGATAACGTTGCTCGGCTGTGTATAAATTTTTCGGACTCACAGCTCTCCCGGTGTGCTGTCCTACAATGTTATCTAAACACACCCTGGCCTTGTTGTCGCCCGTGATCTGTAAAACGACAACTCAGTCCAAAAATAGGATTTGGACATCGAGCCCTTCTGACCCCAGTAGGCAGACCGCCCCCCTCCCCACGGGAGCACTCATCTTATCTAAACCATCCAGAAATGAATAATCCGATTATAACAGGAATGAAACTGCCCGTACAAGAGTAATGCCTTCTTGACTGCTTATTTACCTGTTAGGACGAACACTTTTTATATATCAGAAGTGACATAATTGTTCAATGAGATTACCATTCTGCTCAGCTACTGTACATGTGCCAGGGTAGCTAGCAATTTTATAGACAGTAATGGTAACTGTTACAGTGAACACCAGACCACAGGTGCCAGGCTGGCCATAAAGATCTGGAAGTAATGGATGCTCAGGAAGGTTCTTGCAAAGGTGATACGAAGGTCAAAATGATAGGATCCCATGTTTTTCTGTCATCGTGCATGCCTTGTCTTTGTACTTTATTACAAGTGTCGATTTACATGCAAAAAAGGACAATTATGTCCTGGCCTAGCCGCGGCGACTGTTGCAGGGCTTCTCTTGCTTGCAGTCTTTTACATTAGCTCTAACAACAGGGCTATGTAAAAGACTGCAAGCAAGAGAAGCCATGCAACAGTCGCCGCAGCTAGTGCTGGCCTTGCTGTGAGTGACTGAAGTGAAACTGAAAATAGATACCAGTGTTAGCCTTGTCAAGATTGGCCAGTTTTGACTTATTTTGATGGTCCCAAACAAAAGCTGTAGGATACTGAAAGTAGTGTCGCATGCCATTACTTAGTAGACACATACCTGTCTGTAGTTTGACATGTTGAGCAAATATGAAAATTACATAGACAACTTTCACATGTTCCTGTCACACCCTACTAGTAGTAGTACATTTATCTGTGCACAGTGTCATTACTGTAGCTTCCTATCATCAATGATGGCCTTCCTAATTGTTAACAGACACCCAATGAAAACAGAATTGTCTTGGTTCTATTTGTGAAGAATGTAAGTAATGCCCTGCAGGATCAGTTGGAGGTGTCCAGTGATGTTGAATGATGGTGTTTCACACTGTGTGTCAGAGAAAAATTAGGGTGGTGTTGTTGTTTGGCAAACTGCATATATGCCTTGTCAACTTTTTTAATTGTCATATACAGCATGTAGGCATGACATTTTACCTTATTAATAAGTATTATTATTCTTGTTTGTTTGTTTGTTTGCATGTCTATGAATTCTACAGTATTTATGATATCTTGTCTAGTCAGGTGTTAGAATCAGTTTTTTTGGTGCAGAATATGTGATGTTTTGATGTTTTGTCTGATCCTTCCCCTCATAACCTTAATGAAATGTGGCCAGCAAGCCAATTTTAGTACTTCATGAATGAACAAAGCTCAAACAAACTATTATAAAAGAATATAATAAATAAGTCAGGAAAATACCCACAGAAATACATGTAGTTATCAGTAATTAGTGTATAATATACTATTAACTGTGTTATCAATCTGATTCTTCCAGGTTTTGGACCTATGGCTGCTGTCCTGCAATACTTCAGAAGCTAAGGAGGTAGGTTCTTATATAATGATAGCATATCTTAAGGTTCTAATGATGGCGTCATCTGAATCAAGGTACTACTAGTGGTACTCTAAATTGTCACTTTCACAGTATTTTTTTAATCTTTTTGCAGTGACTTCTTCAGTGTACATTATGACACCATGATGAATATGTCTTTCTTGTATGGCACTGACTACTGTACTACAGAACTTTTTTAACTGCAAATTTAAAACACTATGAAAACCTCCCTTTTCCTTACCATGAAATAAAACCACCACAAAAGTTTCACGATTTATATCGATATCATCGGTCAGTACAGATTGTAATCAAGTAAGCCTGTCAACATGCATGCTGGTATATGTGGCGTCAGAATAATTAACCAACTGAATGGGCAAAGAAGGGAATGGCCCAAGCTCACTGATTATTCAAGATCCTGCCATAAGATAAAGATTATGGTCCATAAAGAATGGATAATGGAGAATCAGCACAAAATTAGAACAAAATGGCTATTGATTGCTTGAATCGCATCCCAGGCCTTGGCATTGCACCCAGGAAATATTGCTTTTACAATGAATTGCAAATGTGTACAGGTTTGAAGGTAGTCGACACAATGGCACCAACAATAAAGGTATCAGAAATAGATAATGGAGTACAAACTACTTCAATGTTGACTTGCTTGGTGAAAATAAATGCTATTCAGTTGTATATCATTGTATTCTTCTGCCTGTTGATGTGGTAATAAAATTGAAAACTGAAGTTGATGATTTATATTAGTGATTGTAAGAAGTTACTAGTATACGGCGAGCTTGGCTACAAACCATTTTATTAAACTGTATGAAGGGATTCTATATTGTCTGTTTTGTTTCATTTTTCCTCAGTATGCACGTTTGACAGCCAGTCAGCTTGATTGGGACTGCAATGCACTGCGAGGGTTGATGGCCCGTGACCCAGATAACAGTTACTGTAAAAGGGACAAGTAAGTACTTTATATAAAATGTTTATGCAAGCATTGTTGAAAGTAGAGGCCAGGGCCAGATGTAGTGGGTAACCCAAATAAGACAGTTTGTACGTGACATACGTGGTAATGTGAAAACACAAGTTTTCCTTCTAAAGGCTTTAATTTATGTTTATTAATGTTATTAATCCATTTTCTGACATTTGATCACCCCTGTTAATTTAGATTGACATACATGTATGCTGGGTATTGTGTTAATTTGTAGAGAATACAAAGATAGTCTCTTAGACATGATTTACACATGAGCAAAAGCCTGAGGGTATAAAAGCACACAAGCGTACAAAAAATGTGGATAGCAAATTTTCTTGCGTGAAATTGGCCTGCTTTGACAAAGGTCAAAAACGTACATTCAGATTGAACGCCAACGTTCAAGGTAATGTATGATCTGAACATAAATTCTTGATGTACGTCAGAGCAGGCCGATATACATGCAGAAACATTCAATGTACGCAGTTTTCATACACTCAATCAGGTTTTTGCCTGCATGTAATTCAGGTCTTATCTAACTCCCTTTTACATAAACATGTGTATCTACAAATCACGACTTAATGCTGTTATATAAAGATCTCAGTTAATACTGCAGTTATATAAATGTCATCACTCTGCAGTTATATAAATGACATAGGAAAGGGATTTGAATTTGTTGATTTGAACATAAATACAATGTATAGCATGCACTAATATCGAATTCAGAAGTTAGACAGTTATCATACATGTACTGCATTCACTTTAAGTTAAAGAAATGTCTTAATCTTCAGATCGACAAAAGAAGAGGAAGCGTTTAATTGCCTTCTCGGGGGAAGTTACGATTAAATGAAGATAAATGGTAGCTTCATCCTTATCTGTCTTGGTTCTGTGAACAGGCTAATTGGACAACTTGCATGAGTCATTGAGGAGAAGCCAGGTTGCAAGAAATGGCATCCATCCTTCTGTTATCAACTTTGGTGTTACATTCTATGTATGGAAATCAGGTGTATGCACAGCTGTAACATGCAGGTGCATTGGATAAAGATGCCATTTCAGTGGATGACTGAACAGCATTTCAACATTGTGCAGAACAAACAATAATTTATCATCTCTGTATGTACAGGTGAAAAAACTGTCCCCTTGAAAATAAGTTAACTACGGTATACCATAGTTAATAACTCAATGACATAAACTATATGCTATAGGTCAACCTTAATGAGCCAGGGATAGATATTAGAATTTCAACAGCACCGGTATTAACCAGGGGCAGATCTAGAAATCAATGGACCAGTTACTAGTTCACTGTCAGATATAGAAGAAATCCCTGCGTTAGCCCCATGTACACCATAGGCAGGAGTCACTGTCAAAAGCGATACTAAGACACATTCAAATGTAATCAATGGTTTGACAGGTTGAAAGCCCACGACAATAACAGTATCCGATGACAGAGGCAGTGGTATTCATAGTAAACCATATTTACTGAATATCACTATGGTAGCTATTCATAGTAAACCATATTTGCTGAATCTTACTATGGTAATTATTAACTTGATCCTAAATGAACTGAAGTTATCACTTCTATTCATTATAAATAAAATAAAAATAACTGTACTCGGTCATAACTACATTTCTACAAGGTACATTAAGCAAATACATTTGATGTTTTACGGTATATTGGATTACATTAGAATGCCTACAAGTACATGTATCTTCTGGGTATATCTTGAATATCCTGCTCATTGAAGTTGGAACAAATCCACAAAGCTTTTAGGTTTTGTCTCATAAACCATACCTGGATCAATATATCCATTTGTGCCTTCCTGTGTAGTGAGTGCCAGCAATAATTCAAAGGTTCAACCTAATATTAGAACAACCACAGAGGATTATACGACGTGTGTAACTTGATAGGGGGCAATTGCATCTTGGCAGTGAATGTAGGTCTTTTCGTGATTGCGTGCCCTTTCCAACATGTGTCTTCCAGAGGGGATGATGAAAGATGATAGGATTTTCTAGCAGGTGGCTGTATGAATTTAACTTTTGGCTAAACTTTTACCTATTTGTTCTGGCAAGTGCATATTGAGCATTAAGGTTAAAAACCTACCCAAGTTCAGTCAGAACTCATGATTCAGCGCATTCAACAACATTATGCATTCTAGTCATTTTTAGCAAGTCTGTCTGAATATGTGTGCATGTACATGAACATGTACATGTATTTGTTTAACTGATGGCACCTAACATCAGCAATACTGCCTGGATGCCCATTGTACTGCATTATTGTGATTGCAATAAATCAATAAATAGATAAATATGAAATACCTGTATTCAAAATTACAAATATTTTTTTCCAGAATCAAGTATAACGAATCCCACCCGAATAAATTCCACATCCGCCGGCAGATGAAGGACTCGCGTTTCTACACGTTCTTCCTGCTGCAGTGTCCGTCTCACCAGTCCAAGAACCAGTCCAACCGCCGCATAGGCTGTCGGGTCAGTTAGCCTGGTCTTTGTACATAGTTTGGTTAGGCCACACCAAGTAAATTTTATGGATGACGTCCTTTGGAGACCCTAAATCTAATGCGAGAGGACAAAAAAAAAACAAGAAGGGCCCTAAAAACAAGATGCCTAGATTAGAAATATACTAACCGACGACAAATGTTAGGACACAAATTGAATGAGGTGACACAGTGTAACAAGCAAGAAGTCTTTTATTCATCATCAAAACAGCAATAAATCAGGTGGAACAGTGGACAGTGAAAAATTTTCTGTTATTGACAGGATGGTCCTGTCAATAGACACTTTCTTCGTGTTACGGGTTTCACGTCAATCTGACGATTTGCGGCACTGTCGTGACTCTATGGTCATAGTTACAGGAAGCAGAATTTCTTGTTTTTTTTCTAGGAACAGGCCAAAATCAATGCGCACGTGGACGTCATCCATAAAATTTACTTGGTGTGGCCTTATGGAAACATTTGGGTATGGGTTTGGGGTGGCTGAACTGTGTGTTTGTATATCTGTTTGTCCAGACAGGGAAGGCTGACATCATGTAGGTGGGGAAGATCACCACAATTACTCTCAAGTTCACCCAATTCCCCGTGACTGGCCTTTTGGCCACCTGTAATTCTGCCTGTCAATCTTTCCCCACCCCCATGTGCTGTCAACTTATTCCATCTAGATAGACACACAAACCCAAAGCCAAAGCTCAGCCACCCCAAAACAATACTTCCATACTAGGTAGTAATTTATTGTGAAAACTGCTCAGTCGTATGCAAAGAACTGATCACACATGCATCCCCCTGATGGCCTCTCAGAAATTGGATGATGAAATTCTGTGCAAGTGGTGATGGTTCAGTTGTGACCTTCCTGTCTGTATCTCCTCTGAAGATCTTGTACTTCAGGTACCTACACTTTAGAGCCTCTCATCCCTGATAGAAGTGGGTGAAGCTATGAATAATGGAGGAGCTTAAAGTAGCTCTGTGCTAGGGCCTCTCTGTGAGGTTAAATCAACAAAATGGCTTTGTTACAATCAGTTCATGTAATTGAAGAAAACAAGCTGTCACAAATTAATTGGAGATAGAAATACCAGAACAGGGAAAATTGAAATTCAAGATAATTGAAACTTCTATAATTAATGACTCTTTGTCCCAGATTGCTCGATTGTGAATGAAGGAGGTATGCACACATCAAGTATTTGTATAATAATTATGTATATTGGATTGGGTGCCAAACACATGTGTGTTAATCTTACTGTGGAATGTACAGAATGTAATCAACAGATCATCAAAATGCTGCAGCATGTCTGCTAATGGTGCATGCTGAAGAGCTATGGAGTAGAATATGTAGACCTTTATTCCTGACTGGTGGTTAAGCTGTAGATGCTGTGTAGATCTCAGCAGTAGATGTGTGCATATCAAGGACACATTAGAAGACTTGAATACAGTATTCTATATCTGGCTTTAGTAGGAAGGGGTCAAGAAGGACAAAAGGGAAAGAATGGTAGTTTTTTAATAATAGGGATTTTTAATTAAACATTACTTTTAGATTACTGAAGGTAATTCATGTAGAATTGTTACTATGACCTAAAAAAGATTTTATCAATTTTTATAAACACAACCTCACAATTCTGAAATCTACTAGTATTGATCACTCAGCGGTTGCTTAACAGCCACAGTTAAGAGGGGGTGTGAGTATGTTGCTGGTTATTGTGCATCTGAGCTGCTGTGCGTCTGCACTCCCTTCTATGTGCAGTGGTAGAAATACTTTTTTCAGTGTGCTGCAATATTGCAGAATGTCAAAATTTTGTTCTGCAATTCAGAACTACTGTCTGCAAATACACACTTAAAAGTCTGGACCTAAACCCATGGCATAGACAAAATTGCATGTTTGCAAACATTTTACATTCAAATTAGAGTCAGTAGTAAACGCAAAAGCTCTCAAACACCATTGAACCCCTAGCCTGATTTTTTCAGTCTTCAAAATTGCAGGTTGCTTAATTTTTCTTCTGCAATATTGAAAATGTCTCTCCAAAATGCAGACTGCAGGTGGGTATATCTAAGGCCACACCAATTTAATTTCTTGGTTAACAGATTCGCCTCTTCATTTTTTTCTGATTTGCAAATAAAAATAAAAATTCAGAATCAACTGCAAAATGCTCATATTTTGCCCTGAACAGTTGAAAACAGTCCTTTTCTTACTACCTTGTTACAGTCATTCCATCTATCAATGCAGTGCTACCATTAAAAGTTCAAAATTCATTGTTTAAATTTTGAACCAGCCTGGTGTGCTGACTTCATGGCTCCTATCGTACCATTTTGGGCCATAATAGGATGCCTAGGCCTGTTTTTATTTATTTTTTTTTTCGCCCGCCCGCTCCATTATTTTTCTAGAAAAATCCGTTAACCAAGAAATTAAATTGGTGTGGCCTAACCCTGCCTTGTGTGCTGTATGTCCCCAGTCGGAGCTGACTCTGCTGAACCCAGACGGGGAACACCTGAGCAGTGATGAGATCCCCCTGCCGTGGATCTTCGTGGTGCTGAACATCATGTGGTCCACCATGGCTACACTCTGGCTCATCAACTGGGTCAAGTACCACAGGGTAGGCTCCCAGTGTCTCATGGTGTTTCTGTAGTTATTACTAGGATACAGGAGTTTTCTTTTACACAACCAGGATTTCTCACCTAAGTGCTGACATTTTCTGTGTCTATCAGACACCTTCCTCAGAGCTTCTGACTGGAGTTATTCTCGCCGCTATATGTAGCTGATGTAGGTGGCGAGAAGCAAAACCCCAGTCAGAAGCTCTGAGGAAGGTGTCTGATAGACACCGAAACGTCAGCACTTAGGTGAGAAATCTTGGTTGTGGAAAATAAAACTCCTGTATCCTATACTTTACCAACCTGACTGTAAATGCAAGTCGAAAATATGAGATATGTTTCTTTACCATGAATGTATATGTTATCTGATGAACATGAAAAAAAGCCCATATAACATTTATTCCCAGGGGTACAACAATATATTCAGCAGACAGCATGCTCATGGTTGTCGTGACTGGGAGCCTGATTGAGTTATTTGCTGTACTACTTGTTTATGCCAGTGGTATTCCACTGGGGTGGTAGTGCAAAATTGGAAGTCACGAGATTTTAACAAACTGGGCCATGCCAATTATTTTACAAAATGATTAGCTAAAATGCTCACTCTGGATACAGCAAACTGGGTTGGGGGTGATGGAGGTAAAGGATAACTGAGGCATTAGTTTTGATAACAGTTTCTGGTTTTGCTTGTGGGTAAAATTGCCTTCACAGCAAATTGCCACCAATGTCCTGGCACAGTTTTGGTGAAAGTTTAAAGAAATATACTATCAAGGATCGCAAACTCTTTGCTCAATACAAGCCGGAATTATCTGTCCAATCATTGGAATTTGGGATGCCACAATCATTATAAGGACTCTCTCTCTCTGTATGAAAAGTGAAACTTAAGTATGGACATCCTGGAATCATATAGGAAGGGCGATGACATAATGGTCTTAAAAGCTAGCTATCGCCTTTTAAGTTGAGCATGAGTGTGTAGTAAAATACTACAACCACATGCTTCAAGCAATTTGTGTCTCGAAATATACCACATAACAAGTTTGGTTGTATAAAATGACGTTGAAATATTACACGACCGGGCCTGAGTAGGTACATCGTATGTACATGACATCATGATATGACACTTAGTAAACTCATCCTGCCATTGTGAGTCACTCTGCCTGATGTCACGGGAAGCTAGTATATGTGTAGTGCATCATATAGTCTTGAAATCCATTAGCAGACGACCGGCAAGTGAAATGGTCGCATTCAATATCTGTGTATTTTGAGACCAGTCGAGAGACGGGCATGGTTTGCTTGAAAGCTTTTCGGGGAAGATGGATTGGGTGATGGTGTGCTATGAATCATTTATGATGGGTTAGGCATGCTACCATGTCTGCTCCATGTTAAATACATTTCATGTTAAGGCCCCCTTTCTACTAGACAGGGGTTGCTGAGACACCAATGAGTGACCAAAATTGGATTTGTGTGACCCTTGACTTTAAATTGGAATATGATGCATGTTGCACAAGTATGATTCAAAAGATAACAAAACATGTGGAATGTAAAAAAGAAATTCTATTAAACTCCTTAAGCAATCTGTCTTTTGTCGATTATCAGCCGCAGCATCTAGTGGAAAGGGGTTGTAAAACAATGAAATGAGAAGAACTAGGACTGCACTGTTATTGAAATAGATACTGATGAGTATGGACTAGAACAATGATTTCCTGAAACCATTTCCAGTTTTCTAACCTGTTTTGGATGTAAGTTCAGACAAGGTTGTGAAAATCAGGAAGCCACTGTATGGCATCAGCCAATTTGAGTACAAGATCATTATCTGTTCTGTAATGTGTTGATCGGTTTAGCATTTTGAATAGAACTACATGTAGTATATATCATTCTTGAAGAAGAATATGAAGCACCCTGTAACCATTTTTGATTGTCCATCTGTTTGACAGTATTCCAACAACCTGCACAAGTTCATCACGGTGGTCCCTATCTGTAAGATAGTCCTGGTGTTTGTTGTGATGGTCAGGTGGCATCAACTGTCCAAGGACGGTGAGTACATCCAGGAAACTGCTATCCAACATGCAGCTTTTGAAATTTTTTATGTTTGTGAGTTTGCAAATTAGTCCACAACAATTTAATTTTTTGGTTCTTGGATTTAAAAACATAACACTCGATTGGTATCATCATCAGCCCTGGGTCTAATGGGCAACACGGTTTTATAAATCTTCTTTTTAAAGATTAGAATTATAACGTGAAAACATAGTCTGATAGATGAGTCTGCACCTTGGCAGACACTGCTTCAAAGTGGTTCTATAAGCTGTAAGGCCTTGGCCAGGCTTTTTAAATCTTCTTTTTTACAGATTAGAATTCTAACATGAAAACAGAGTCTGATGGATGAGTCTGCACCTTGGTAGACACTATATCAAAGTGGTTCTATAACCTGTAAGGCCTTGGACCTCTGATACATTAGTGTGTGTCTAAGATTAAGAAAGGCTTAAAATGTGTGAAAGAACTAGGTTACCTTGGCTCAGTTTCCAAGAAACCACTTAGCAGCAAATGTCTATGATCACAATGCCTTATATTAGCTTGACCTACATCAGTCCTGTGAGTGCCTGAGAAGGTTAACTTTCTTAAAAGATTTATTCAGTCGTAGGCCACGTGTTTAATGGTTCTCAGATTTGCCACTTCATTGTTAAATTGTCAACCAGCCCAGTACGCTGGTTCCTATGGTAGCATTTGGGGCTGTCAGAGCATGCGTAGCCCTGTTTTCTTTCTTCCTTTTTTGCTCATCTGCTTTATTGATTTCATGCAAAAATCAGAGAACCAACCAAGTCAACGGTATGGCCTTAGGACCCAAATGACTTTTCATTTCAGGGAGACAACCTGTTTTCCCCCCTTCATTGTACATGTACTTGATGGTCAAATGAACAACTAGACCTAACAAATATTTTTGTATTGGTAGGCATTGAGTCGAAGCCAATGCAGACCCTGCGGTACTTCCTGGAGAGCGTGGAGGATGCCATGCTGTTCATGGCCATGATGGTGATCTCGGAGGGGTGGGGGGTCGTACGCTACCATGTACGCCACTTCCGCTGGACGGTTTTGGCAGGTGAGTCCAAACATGCTGCATGCAGTACCCTCCAAAGTGTATCCTATAGTCGTCAGTACTGGAGAACAGGCTGTATTTTTGGGAGACCACTGTAGGCAATTTTCTTCCAGTCAGAAAAAAAATGCTTCGATGGAAGTCACATTTGCCGGTAAAACTCAGATAGAGTGACCAGCAAGCTATACATGCATTAGTTAGAGAAAAAAAATCAGATTTTATGTACTTATAAGAGAAGTCTTACCTACTGTTTGTTTTCCCTTCCCAGCCATGTTTGTGGTGTTTGCTGGCTCTCGAATGTGTGTCCACTGGGTCCACAACTACTTCTTGGTGAGTTTCCATCCCATTCTACACATACACTCATGGTCATATTTGTCACCAGGCCATGTTTTATGTAAAAATTGTGGAGCAAATATGTGTATCATGTGTATTACTTGATTGTTTGAGATTATTTATTGATTATTATGTGATACCCTGCACGGGTACTGTTTGACCAATAAAACCATCTAATTATTAAAACCTGACTGTCCATATTTCTTGTTTTTACCTCCAAGCATGGAAGTATGAAAACTTGTGGATGTAGGTTTGTAATTTTTTTTGTCTGGACAGAATAGGTTGAGAGCATGTGAGTGGAGGGAAGATTGTCTGGTAGAACGCCAGGAGGTCAAAAGGTCAGGCAAGGGAAATGGGGTGAACTTGATTTCTTGTTCCAGGCCTTTGCGGTGTGTTGCGTTGTGTTCGTGATGTACCGTGCCCTGAAGTGGTGCTCGTACAACATGGAGGTCCTACGGCGGCGGCAGGCCAAAACCTTCAACTACATCCGCCGGCTCAACCTGGAGTACAAGTCGGAGATCACGCTGCACGACCAGATCCACAAGAAGTTCGAGCTCTACAACAACTTCCGCATGGTCAGCGCGGCGTTCTCCATGCTGTACGCCATCGTGGTGACCTTGGGGACGTTCCTGTCCGAGTTCACGTGGGTCCAGGTTCTAACGTTCGAAGTCCCGGAGCTGCTGGTTTACCTCGCTATCGGTATCATCTTCAGACTACAAGACTTTGGGAAGTACGACAACGTGGAGATGATATCACACCAGGAGAACTATGCTGCAGTCGTTTTACCTGAAGTCCTGCAGACCGGGAAGAGGTTGAGACTGATGCTGGGGCATTATGATCAGGAAAACAAGGACGAGTCCAAGCAGGACAGAACGCGCAGCCCCCAACGTTTCCTGCAGTCCTATCTCTCAGCATTAGCATTGTAGAAAAAGACTTGTAAAGCTGATTTTTTTTGTCTGGTGCTTGTATATTGTTGTAAGTGAGAGGAAAAAGTGAATATTTATGGTAAAACCTAAATGTTAAGACAGCAAGGTAGGAAGCCACATGCTGTACGGGTTAAGATTTGCAGTATGAGCACCCTACCTGAGCTACTGGTTTCTTTCTTTCTCAGGATCCATGCATTGTTTATGAGAAGTGTTGGTGTTCTCAAAAGCACAATGTACTCAGTATTGTGGAGGGAGGCTAGTGTATTTGCATCATTGGTTATTGTTAAAAGAGGAACTTATTTTTTTAGGACATATACATATGTCTGGCAGCAGATGTTCACATTCTGCCATGTAAATAAGTACATGTACTAGTCTACAAAAGAATCCTCAGTACTTAATCTACTAAGGTAAGAAAGATTTTTTTAAAAAGATGTGTACTTATTAATCAGGAATAGAAAGAAATCTTAAGACCTGGTCAACTGATCAAGATACTTAACTGCAATTTCAGTGTCATCAGCTAGGTGGCAGTTATATGGGATAGTTGTGCAAGAGGTGTTTAGGATTCACTGTTTCAGTGATATCACCTGACACCCAATTTTACCTCGTTTTTATGTGACTTTATGTTTTTGTTCTCTGTTATCACTTACCTTATCAGTGACTGCAGTCGCAGAAAATTTCACAAAGTTAGGAAAAACATTAACATCACCCTACGGCTTAAGTTGGTGTATTGTGCAGTAGTCTGGATGGAGAGATGAGGTGCGTAGTATTCTCTTAACATGGCCCAAAGCTGCTGATTGTACTGTAATATAATTACTTATCAAGAAATGGTTTAAGATCAATTATAACATATATTTGGACATCTTTGAAATGGAGTTGCAAGTCAACCCAATAATTTGAAGAATCTTCTTTTCTAAAAAGAAGACCTTATCAATCATCCATGTTAACTAATGATCCCAAACAAATTTTGAACATGATTTTCTTGAATGTTTGGGGACAAGGCAGATCAAAGCATATCATCAGTAAAAAAGGATATACAGATAAACAATGAGCACTCAGGCTGGTATCTAATATGACAATTGATAGTCCATCAGTGCGAATCTCAAATTGCCACAGCTTTACATTCAGTGTTTACATTATCTGAACAGAAGTTCAGACTCAAAAACAGGCGAGAGCTCCCAGAGGGTTTTCATGGTGACTACAAGTTGACAACTTATCAACAAAGGCAATGCTTTTCCAGTTTGATGATGTTCTTTGTTGTTTGAGAAAAGAAGATTTTTACTGCTAATGGACATTGTGTAAAGATATTTGTACCGTCCTGTGTCATCCCAAAGTAAAAATGTTATAGATACCTGGACATAAGGTACTGTACTACAAGTTCTAGCCATGGTGTGCAAAATGTAACTGTATGAGATGCTGACCCTCTGTGTCAATTAATGTCTTGTGTGACCGCTCCTCGAGCTCTAATGGAATATTGCCTGGTAGAGATTAAAAAAGGGATAAAATGTGCACAATATCGCCATACATGTCATTTTCTGTGTACTTGCTGGGACAGTTTGATTAATACTAAATATGGTTGATTTTCATGAATCTATGATGTTTTGCATCTCGTAAACTCAGACAGATAGGCTGTGTCAGCAAAGAAGAAAGTGGTATTTAAGGAGCTACTACCCCCAGTAGTTTATTTATTTTCCATGTTACTTTAAGTAACATTAGACAATAAGACTTCCCATTGAAATTTTTGCGAAAGACTCATGAATTATGAATACCTAGACCCACTGGCTCATACCTTCACCAAGTTATGTTTCATTTAATTAACCTTTACAACCAACGAATTGTAAATGTTTCTCATTGATTATGCGAATGAGATCCTCACCTGCATGAATTATATCAGTTTATCATATTCTCCACCCAATACCAGTCTTAACAAAGAAGGCTATTTTAGCATTTCCTCATACATAATGCAAATGAGGTCCTCATTTAGATAAGCCATAACAGTTATAATGACGTTTTCAGTTCCGGATTGAGGTTAAATTTCAAAACGGAATCTTGACATTTTCAAAAGATTATATAAATGATTCGGCTGACCTTTGATTACTTTTTCAATCACTTGTTAAAGTTGAAAGGCATTCATAATCTTAAGAGTCTGATATGGAACAGGGTGATCAATAAAAGATGTCGCGATGGTTGTCTTCCACAGCATCTGCGTCGCACACGGACACCCTCTTGCGGAGTTGAGTGGAACTGACTCCGGGGGTGTAGGGCAGCAGGCGTATGGGCATCAACCTGCGAGGAGGCAAAGTCTTGTGTTAAGGGTGTTGACTCAGAATAATCTAGAGGTTCTGGGTTCAGTTCTCTAGCAGGCCCCAAGATTGTGACCTTATAAGAAAAGGCACTTTAAATTTACACTAAGTTGATCATGACTACCTACATGTAAGTTCGGTTAGGGAGGTAAAGTCGGAGGTCGGGTCCCAAGAGGAGAGACACACCTCAACACGTTGAAAAAGCCAACACGCATCGAAAAGACTAAAAGATCTATCCCGGTCTGAGTGGATTAAACCTTACAGTCAGATCTTACCTAGCTTGTACGTCCTGTACAAAACTTGTGTTACGCCTGATGGCAGTTAACCGGTTATGCGGAACAAACGAACGAACCTCTCCACGGCTTTCATGCCCGGGAAGGACGGCCAGTCGTCTCCGCGGACGTACATGGCGGTTCCTCCCGCCTTCTTGTCGACGATGCACTCGATGTAGTCGGTGGGGTCGGCGGACGCGATGCAGAACACGACGTCAGCGTACACCTACAGTATATGCCGACATTCATTTGGTTATCTGTGTTTTTACGGTAATACCATGTATGTGAAACTGATACGTCTATAACACATGGGGTGTAGAAATTAAGAGTCTCTTTACTCAGTGACTTACCAACATGATGAAACTATTCACGGATGATATATCTATAGATTCATTATGACAATGTGTGTCACTGTTTATGAATTTGTGAGGACTTCAACAACCATGTAACCTGTGTCTTTTCATATTTTTCCTGACCCTGACCTCTTCTGTCATGTCCTCAATGAGAAGCGGCCAGTAGGCCAATTTGAGTAATTACGTAATTTCATGCACAAACCTTGACGTTGCGCATGCGGGTCTCCGTGCTCTCTATGGGCATGCGCCGCTTGTTTTTGTAGATGCTGGCGCTGTCGTGGACTCCCACTACCACCTTGCGCCCCATCTTGCGCATGCGCTGGAGCAAGACCTTATGCCCCGTGTGGAAGAGGTCGAAACAGCCGACGGTGAACACCGCGTCGACTGGATCGGCGAGACCGAGGGTGTCCTGGATGTGGTCGCCGTGTTTCCCGCCCTTTTCTTCGGCTGTAGCCTGAGAACCTCTCGCGCGCAGGTTGTAGTTGTGGAGGGACTCTATCCTCTCCATTTCCCCGGGAGGTGCCGACTCGATCCTCTTCAGACCGCCGCCGTGACCGTCGTGGCGGTCGGTCTTCTCCAGGACCCGGCGTGCCTTCAGCTTCCTGTCCAGGCTGGCGTGAGCCAAGCGGATACAGAGGACCAGGCACACCACCCCGGCAGTACCGCCCCAGTGGTCCATAGGCACCTCCGCGCCTTGGGCGAGACACAGGAAGGCGATCCCAAGTGACTCCAGCTTCTCCTTCGTCTTGCCCTCCATCGCGGCTTTAGTACTGTCTGCCGAGGACTTCTGCCCGTGAGGGTTGGCTTTCCCGAACTCCCGGGAGTAGTAGGCGTGAAAGTAGTCCTGCACTCTGACCACACCGATCGTAAACTCGTACAAGATGACTGCGGCACAGGAGGCGATCAGCACCGAGGACTGCAGGGCTGTCATGCCGCCGTAGTCGGTGACGAGGAGGATGCTCCAGAGGGCGAGGCAATTGACGATCTTGTCGCAGAAGGCGTCCATGAAGCCGCCGAGGATCGGGTCGTCGACGGGACCGTACACGTCCCGGTGCACCCGCGCCACGATCCCGTCCACGTGGTCCAGGTAGTCGTGCAGGATGACCAGCCAGAACGCCGCCGTCGGCTGCCCGATCTTCAGGCAGACCGCGACGGGGATGACGAGGATCGTTCGTGACCAGGTGACGATGTTTGCCGAGAAGACCACGCGCTTCTTCCCGCCGATGGTGAGGGTTCGCGGGATGAGCCTGACGACGGGAGCGGTGATCGTCTGGATAGGCCTGTACATGCCGACGTCATACAAGCGCATCAGCATGAAGCATATGGCCTCGAAGGGCCAGACGAGGGTACCTAGTACCCTCCCCATGGTAGAAGGCATGGTGATGAAACCAGATTTAGACTGCAGGCTGCAGTTTGGCCTCGTGTTACCTGAGGGCGCGGTACGCTCCACGGCTCTCAGCTAGGGCGATGGCACTGAAGGTGTCCCACTCCCAGCAATGCATCTAGCACGGCGGGAAAACACAAGTCTAACGGCTCGGCTAGTCCAGGTCGGGAACACGCGACCTGCACGAACGGGAAATTATGCGGTACATTATCGTAAATATAACGACTAAGTTTAGAATACCTTAAAGCTTTAAAGCAAGAGTAATGGCGATAACCATCTCGTCTTATGATATTATCCGAAGCACCAAATGAGTTAACAAGAGCAATTAACGAGTTTATCGGTCGCATCGATTTTATCGACTGTAGATACAAAAGCCATCGACCACAAAACGTCGACCAGCCATTGTACCAAAGTCCAACACCTTTTAGGACGGTCGCCTCCTGTGCTAGAAATTGGGTCACCTGTGAGTAAGCTTGTGATTCAATAGCAGACTGGGGGAGGCAATTAGCTTTTTACTTTTCTCAATTAAATACAAACCGAATTCCACTAACAAATATGCTTGTTTGCATTGACGTTGTAATGTTAGCGCATACAAGCTATTGTTCCTGTTCCCCCTATAACATTTCGCTTTCTTGTTTACCTTTTATTCAGATCACAGACATGGGTGCAGATCATAGGTAACACCTACTTTGATCTGCACCCATGTGTGTGATCTGAATATACGCGTGATATGGACGCACAGATCATGGTTAAAATGTAACTGATAACACACGGTATCAGCATCTCATGTGATGTAGATGTAAATGAATTGACCTGTGATAAGTCACATGATGAGTTGTTGTTTAAACTTTCCAAACGTGATAATTTCCCTCTCCTTTCTCCCATGCCGTGCCCGGTACCACGGAAAGGCAGGAAGTTTCCCAGGTTTCACTAACAAGGTTTGGAGGTATCCGCTCAACCATGTTAGGTTTGCAACGCAACGGATATAACGTGGCCAGCACACTATGATTAAAAAGGCCTCAGGCGAAAAGATTCCTGCTGATCCACCCGGTTAGTCTCTGCGAATATAGGACGGTAAACAATGCCGATAGTAGGTCAGAAACATAAACTAATATAGCATCGATTTTTTTTATCACTTTGTGTACGTCTATTTCCTTCTTTGTCCATTTCTAACGCTAGCTCTGCTGTCTCTGAACTGCATTGGCTGTAACGCTGTTTTTGACTTATACGAGATATCGCTGTTTTTGTTTACATCTTGTACATACAAAGTATTTGAAGGCATGTACAAATTATCGGTAGGCAAATCAGCCAACTGTCACCAACTTTCACTCGTTATGTATATGTCTTGTCTTTACGTCCCGTCTTGATATTTCGGTCTGTCGAAGCCTACTTCAAGTTCTGACGGCCATGACACAAATATAGCTCTGAATTTATTCTATATAAGTAATCCATCTGTAAACATACACTGACACAGCGTCTCTGATAAATAAGGAGGTGCAGGTCACACGTGTATTTCACCGTGCGTCAAACAGACAAACTCTTACAGAGCAGAACTTTAAGACAATTGTATAGCGTACACCAGTAGGGGTTGGATCGTCTGTCACAGTTCACTTCTATGCCCGCTACCTACATTAAAACGGAAGAAAGGCAATGGGGATTACAAGGATCATTGCTGCGGAAGTGCATGTAGCAATGTCTAAACTTCAGCATACGGACAAAAATATACTGAACTACAGACGGAATCAAAACATACAGTCACCGTCCATTTTGCACACAGAAACTACTAGTATCTACACGTACGTACCTGTAATATATATTCAGGACAGGTGCTAACAGGGCGACACCTGGGTACAAAGTATGGTGATAGTAGTGTTGTCGCATGTCATACACAACCCCCGGGCCTTACCATTTCGGTTGTGGGTGTGGGTGGATTGATCTTGAAGGATCTATTGAGCGCGAAGTCCTCTTATTTTACTCTTTTACGTGTATGGATATTCGATTTATTCTAGGTTGAGTGTCTCGGTAAAATACAACATCAAACCAAGAATACTGCAGGTAGGTATGTAGAGTATATATATGTGATACTTCTCATGTACCCCTGTACTGCTGTCGGCATGGCAGAGTCTACTAACACACCCTTTGTACTGTAAATACTTTGGAGCTGGAATGACGATCGACCCAGCTAGTATATAGCCATGTGACCCGTCAGAGTAAGCACACAGTTTTAACAAGGTGGACAGGGTTCATTTGTAGTACAGTTAGTCTCAAAACAGGTGGCATGGTCGCAACCACCAAGACCTAAGACAGCACAAATTCTACCCCAAAAGGACTCCCGAACAATAGTTTAAAGACTATTTACATGTATCTAAAGCCAAACCCCAGTCCCTATAAGCTTAAGAGACATGCCTTACCCAAATGTTCGGTAGTCACCGCAAGCTTCCTGAAGGAAATGTCAATTTTTTGGCTCTTGGTCAAATGGACATGTGACCTCAGTGGTGAGTCATACACGCTAACGCAAAGGGCTGAGCTCAGTTGTTTTTCTTGTGACTTGACGTTCGACCGGATTTACTTCGAAGGCCCAAATATGTAATTGACAGGTTATCGCCTAGGGTTTAGGATGACCTAGCAAAGACTACTGTCAAACGTGGCAGACTGCATGTGTAGCATCTTAAATCGTAGGTCGCCGTGTGGCCAGGGTTGTAGACTGTAGAGGAGGGCTACTGGGTGGATCAGTGTGTGGTACTGGTAGATCAGTGTGTGGTATGGTCGCAACCGCTAGCTGGCGTTTGTACTACCCAGCTATAGTCTGACTTTGTATGCCCTGCATTTGGATGAAGAAGGGTCCTTGTAAATATGTGATCCTACTTTCATCGACTTAGTATGGGAGTTTGTTTGTGTGTGTGCTTAGTGTGTGTGTGTGGGGGGGGGGAGTCGTTACTGAAACTCGTCAAATAACAATCTCTCCATTAAGCTTAAGTAGATTAAGCAACATTTCATCTTCTATTCTATTCTAAAAGTGATATTTTATTGAGTTACGCCCCTTTACGTGCCAGTATTTCTTTGTACCCGGATTTAGAAAACACAGGTGAAAATGAGCAAACCAAAACAATCACCCCTAATGGGTGAAACGGACCATCCCCTAGTTCCCTATGCAAGGGCCTGTCGTATGGTCAAACAGTATATCTTTCCGTTTAGCTAGAATTTATGGGTTTTTTTTTCAGTTACCATTAACTTGTTGCAAATATTTTGTAACTTCCAAATTTTCTGAATTTTCCGTTAAGTCCATTGTTCCAGACAAATTTAATATTATGATTTGGTTTGAAGCCGGCATATCCCTGCATCTATCTAACTAACAGTACCGAAAGTGCTTTCCTGTCCTTTGCTATAAATACCCGAGATCTCACCACAGACAAGCGTCTGCAAATGCACACACTCAAACGCCTATGACCAAATACAGAAGTCTCGCATGTTTCCCTTAAGCTTCAGTCACAAACCAGCGAATAAACTACTACTGTCTGTTGTTTCCAGAAATGAAGTTACCTCAGTATCCAAGTTACCTTACAATTGAACGGTAGAGAGAACTGTTTGGGCACAGGTCTATACGTCAGCGGCTACCAACAAATGACAGGAGAATTCTTGGCCGACTTGGACCGACAAGAAGACTTCGGCCCACTCATCCAAAAAAGGCGGGAAGGAGGGACGGGGCCCCGCGGGATACCATAAATAGACGAAAGCAAATTATTTCGCTCTTCTGAAGTATTTAACACTAATTACTTGGCAAGGGGACCCCGTCCCGAGTATCTGTCGTCTTGGTGGAGAGCGCCTCTTCTTGCCGGGTCTTTTGCCGTAGAACCTCGCAGAAAATTACAGCAATATGGTGAGTCTACTTATGTTGTCGTACTTTCGATAAATGTTAAGTCTTTCTGTAAGGTTGTAAGTTATAGATTTCCTAAGAGTATTAGTACAAGAACATGGAGCTTAAATGGTTGGCTTACATTTTGACTCGTATGGTTGAGACGGCGTATTGAGTACATGCCTTTATTTCATGAGACCTTGCCATACATACATTGAGACGCTTATTTAAGGTATATCCTTATCTTTCAAACGTATTGCACTTTTCGTTTCTTTCTAAAAGCCGCGTAAGAAGACAGCAGGAAAGAGAAAGTATGGCAGGAAGAGCACCAACATCTTCGCCATGTTCGACAAAGGACAGATTCAGGAGATGAAGGAGGTAAGAAAACGTGTTACGCGGTTGTAACGCTAGTGCGCTGCTAAACAAGAACTACACAGGGATATCAGACTATGTCTAGACTTGAGAGGGATTTTTTCACCCGGGGTATCCTTTCCAACATCGGGTCCACCTCCCACCACATCTGTCAAGACAAATTTTGTTGACCAAAGTGCAGAGCTGGAAAGGAAGCAAATTTTTACTTTTAGTTACCGTCTTCGATAACGGGTGATGAAATGTAAACTGCAAATCTACCAAAGAGGACGAAGTATGTCCCTTTTTCAACTGTATGATTTGAACTGAACGTTACTTAAATAATAGGGTTGGGGAGGGGGCAGAGGTTTTAGGTTGACGACTTACGATATTTCCATTGAGATATTCCTCTTATGCATTGATTTATGCAAACTACGTTATACAAACTCACTTGAACTGATAGAACTGGCGACTGAAAACGTCGTCCCATTCCTTATATATTTTTTTAAATACACCTTGTATTTGACTGAAAAGGGAAAACCCACTTGTAATCCCCCAAGCAAATACTCTAATTGGAGGCACACGACATTGATACTCTAGTTGCCTATTTGGCAACCGCAGAGTTGGAGCATTTCATCCCCCGGGCTTAGGTAAATGTTGGCATAAGCCACAATCTTAAGTATGTCAGGAATTGGAGCGGAAGATTCCATTCTGACTTCTTAAGGGGGTTTGCTCTGCTGAGATGACAACATTGTAGTTATTGTCAGCAACTTTTACATTATAAAAAGAGACTAGCTTTATCGAAATAAATGATCTATGATAACCCAATATATGCAAATCATGATGCCAGACATCAGATTACATTTTAAGTATCTGTTTTAACCGTTATTAAATCAACTCCATCGTAAGCAAAAAAAGTGCAATATATTTTGTGACATGATATTACTGTAGCATAGCATAGCATAGTATAGTATAGTATAGTATAGTATAGTATAGTATAGTATAGTATAGTATAGTATAGTATAGTATAGTATAGTATAGTATAGTATAGTATAGTATAGTATAATACATGATAGTGCAGTGTAGTATAGCAATGTGTTGAGTGAACAAAAATCCTATCAGCACCAACACACAAGACTATTGAAAAGTAATTATTTTACTGTCCCTTGACAGGCTTTCTACTTAATAGACCAAGACAGGGACGGATTCATCGGGAACGACGACTTGAAAGATATGTTTGCGTCACTAGGTAAGCGCAACTCTCGTTCCCATGCCTCAGTCTGACCACTCAACACGTACCTTACGTACCTTATATTGTCTTCTCGAAAACCTAAGAAAATTAAAAGCTCGAATTTTGACAATGATCTTAGTATACAACATTACTTACTATATATATTGATCCTTGATAAAATTATGTTTTCATGACACCATCTGTACTGTTGTTATTATGAGGTTGATATATGAATGTGGGTCATATCTACAATGTGATAGTGAAATCACACGATATGTTACACGAGAATCAGGATCATTTCCACGCATAGAACTGAAGTTTTTTATGTTGCCACAGGCAAGCAGCCTAACGACAAGTTGGTGGACAGTATGATCAAGGAGTCACCAGCCCAGATGAACTTCACCGCCTTTCTGTCTCTTTTCGCCAACAAACTGGGAGGTAAGGACCGATCCGAAATAGTTTTGGTATGTAGATGTAGCTAAAACAGGTGAATGGCAAATGAACGATTTGAAAGTATTCCAACCTCTTATCGTGGTTGTCCATCGTTGCCGATGATGACTTCTACGTTGCGTCCTCTTCTCATCTTTTATGCGCCCGCAAGTGGCTCAGGAGTCCAATTCTGGATCTGCAGGGTCGTCCGCACTGCTCGCAGGTGAACTGGGACGGACTCTGCTCCCTGGTCACTGCTGCTGCTGCCGCTGCTTTGCGTCTCTGTCTAGCCTCAACAATATTTTTACGGCGTGTCTTTTCAAAGTTCTCCTGCGCAAGCTTGGTCAGCGAGCGCCAGCCACAGCGGTCCTGTGCTTGTTTCTCGAGTTGTTTAGGGGGTATGTCAGCATACTTGATGTTCTCCTTGATACTGTCTTTAAAACGTTTCTGAGGCCTACCCCTCTTTCTTTTCCCCTGGCAAAGCTCGCCGTACAAAAGTTGTTTAGGGATCCTAGTGTCATCCATACGGATGACATGTCCTGTCCACCGCAGTTGGGCTTTGAGTATGAGAGCTTCAATACTGATGGTTTCCGCTCTGTCAAGAATCTCAAGGTTAGACACCTTATCCTGCCAACGAACTCCAAGGATCGAGCGCAGACTGCGCATATGAAAGCGCTCCAGCTGCTTGATATGTCTCTTATACAGAGTCCAAGTCTCACAGCCGTACAGGAGGCTGGGGATAACAACTGCGTGATAGACTTTCAACTTCGTGGATAACTTAACGTTATGCTGTTTCAAGACTCGAGTTCTCAGTCTGCCGAGTGCTTGGCTGGCTTTACAGATCCTGCTGTTGATCTCTTTATCGAGGGAGCCGTCATTGGAGATCACACTACCAAGGTAAGTAAACCCATCCACGGTCTTCAGTTGAGTACCCTCGATTGAGATACACGGGCCACGGGCTACAGAGAGTGGTGCAGGTTGAAGCATAAC
>NW_017804398.1:1004401-1008309 GCF_001625305.1 Branchiostoma belcheri
CAAGCAAATACTCTAATTGGAGGCACACGACATTGATACTCTAGTTGCCTATTTGGCAACCGCAGAGTTGGAGCATTTCATCCCCCGGGCTTAGGTAAATGTTGGCATAAGCCACAATCTTAAGTATGTCAGGAATTGGAGCGGAAGATTCCATTCTGACTTCTTAAGGGGGTTTGCTCTGCTGAGATGACAACATTGTAGTTATTGTCAGCAACTTTTACATTATAAAAAGAGACTAGCTTTATCGAAATAAATGATCTATGATAACCCAATATATGCAAATCATGATGCCAGACATCAGATTACATTTTAAGTATCTGTTTTAACCGTTATTAAATCAACTCCATCGTAAGCAAAAAAAGTGCAATATATTTTGTGACATGATATTACTGTAGCATAGTATAGTATAGTATAGTATAGTATAGTATAGTATAGTATAGTATAGTATAGTATAGTATAGTATAGTATAGTATAGTATAGTATAGTATAGTATAATACATGATAGTGCAGTGTAGTATAGCAATGTATTGAGTGAACAAAAATCCTATCAGCACCAACACACAAGACTATTGAAAAGTAATTATTTTACTGTCCCTTGACAGGCTTTCTACTTAATAGACCAAGACAGGGACGGATTCATCGGGAACGACGACTTGAAAGATATGTTTGCGTCACTAGGTAAGCGCAACTCTCGTTCCCATGCCTCAGTCTGACCACTCAACACGTACCTTACGTACCTTATATTGTCTTCTCGAAAACCTAAGAAAATTAAAAGCTCGAATTTCTCAGTAGAGTTAAGACCATTTCACGACCCCCCAGCAATTTGGGCGTCGGCCGGCTTAGCAACACATAGATACAACCTTTGACCCTGAATTTTCCCGATTTCTCCTATTGTTTGATAATTGCTCTGACCCTGCCCAGTGTGAAAACATTGCAAGAGGGGTGCCGGTGGACCAGGTGAAGTGATACCTGGGCTCTGTGGAGTGTGAAATGTTTGGCTGTCTGGAAACAGTGCTGGATGTGTATTATAATTGACAAAGGAATCCATATGTCTAGTGTTTCTAATTTGTGTGATTCTCAGATCTCAACATTACACACTGGTCGATTGTTCTGTCAAATGTGACATTTCATTGCAAATAGCCAGACAAGGCATAAAACCTATAACACTCAGAGATTTAAGTAAAGGAGTATATTTGAGTATATTTATCATAAACACCAGGGGTACTGTTGATCATCAAAGTCTGGTAACCCTCCATGTTTATTCTGGATTTGATGCCGTTTTGTTTGTTTTGATGAGCAACTTTCATTAGTAAAACCTTTCACACACTTTCTTTCGAATATTTTGGTTAGTTGTAGCAGCTCTATAGAACCCTTTTGCGTCGGGGAACAACAGACGATAAACTGGATAGTGAGTGCGCCAGTGTAATCAACTTGTTAAAAAGCTTGCGCCAACCAAATTATAGTTATACTTTTTATGTCATCGACTTGTTCCTTATGTTGTTGTAGAGTATGTTGGATCAAGAAATGCATTTTTGATAAAGTAGTCTTTTTCTAGTCTTACAATGTACTAGTACTTGGAACCCTGAAACAATCATTGTTCATTGCTGATAAACCAAGCCAAGCTGACTGTCTGGCACTAGCAGGTAAAGGTGTGGACAAGCCGTGAACTGCCTATTGTTCTCCTCAGGTAGTCTGGTCCCCAACAAGGAAGGTGCTATGTCAACAAGTTAATTGGCTGTATTGTCCACTTTTCCCAACAAAGTGATCAGATTTCAGTTCATAAGAAGCCAGAAGTTCAATTTTTGTGATCTTATTTTTGCCCTAAAAGCGCATCCACACACAACATTCTTTTGAGTTACTGAACACATGTATAGAAAGTAGACAAGTTGTTCTACAACACTGTGTCGGGCCCAGAGTGCACAACATTTCCAACACTTTGCTGACCCTGTATGAATATTGCAAGTATGTGTTTTTTGCCAAAAATCTGAACATATTAGATAATATCTCTGTTGTAATAATAATAATACACCTGGGATCGATGGGATGTTATAGAGTTTTTACTGACGAATACATACATACAAAATTTGTTTGAAAAAAAGTTTGTCTAGGGGTCCCGCCGGGCACTTGAAGTTTATAAATTTAGATGTGCTTATTATATCAATATCATAATATTAGCAAGTTATTCACAAAATTTATGTAGGCAGAGAGTTTGCCTTTGACCTGGTGCTTTAGTAGTTGTCGGAAATGTCAGAAAATAACCACCCAATAAGTGTACATTACACTTGAAAGTTGGGCTGTCAGTTAATGAGGCAGGGAGGCTCAGGGAGGGGGACAATGGTCTTAACTCTATTGAGTTTGACAATGATCTTAGTATACAACATTACTTACTATATATATTGATCCTTGATAAAATGATGTTTTCATGACACCATCTGTACTGTTGTTATTATGAGGTTGATATATGAATGTGGGTCATGTCTACAATGTGATAGTGAAATCACACGATATTTTACACGAGAATCAGGATCATTTCCACGCATAGAACTGAAGTTTTTTATGTTGCCACAGGCAAGCAGCCTAACGACAAGTTGGTGGACAGTATGATCAAGGAGTCACCAGCCCAGATGAACTTCACCGCCTTTCTGTCTCTTTTCGCCAACAAACTGGGAGGTAAGGACCGGTCCGGAATAGTTTTGGTATGTAGATGTAGCTAAAACAGGTGAATGGCAAATGAACGATTTGAAAGTATTCCAACCTCTTGTAATCCCACTTTAAATATAATTAAAAGTAGTGTTTCTGTCTGAATGATCTGGGCAGATTTTTTTCAAAACGTGACAATTTTTTTTTTCATATCTCCTTTTCACCAGGTACGGATCCAGAAGACAACATCAACAAAGCATTCGAGTTCTTCGACCCAAACAAGACGGGAAAAATCAAGAAGGCAGTGTAAGTAATAATCTCAGAAGTTGTGTAAGACTTCTTTGTATCGTCAAATAAATCACATGTCTAGCTGTTGGGCATGATATGTCATAGACGGTGGTACAGTGTTATAAACAAATATGACGAGCCTGAGAATCAAAGATGGCGCTTTATGTTCGTTTCATGTTGTTGGACTTTTGCATTTATCGTTTTTGGTTAACTGTTACAGCCTGGTAGAACTGCTGACAAAGGCGCCGTACGGCGACAAGCTGAACGCTGAAGAGGTAAGCCGCCATTTTGTCTCCTCTGTTCCAAAGGAAAATGGGGGGGGGGGGGGGAGTGGATAAAAGTCATTAAAGTTTCTGTTGCCAGCAACTGCGCTGCTATAACTGCTGCTATATAGTCATTTCATCTGTACATTTATCCGCGTCGCACGTTGTGAGATAGAATAGTGCCATATTATGCTTGTTGTTACATTGCTGTAGATGCCATACAATTGTTGTGCAATAAAGTTTATTGTAAATCATTTTTGTCTGTAAAGTACTGGTAAACACCACCGATGATTTTTTTTCTGTGCCCGCTCACCAGTTGAGTGCCATGATGGAGATTGCGAACGTCGATCACAAGGGGATGTTCCACTACCGCGACTTCACTGCAGTCCTCAAGGGCAAGGAGGTAGAAGACTAAAGAAAGGGAGAACCTGCAGAAGCGAGGCTACTTCAAGGGGTTTCGTGGATACTGCTTTGGTCCAAAATCAAAGGACGTTGAAGTGCCAAGTGTAACGCCGACGTCAGAAGCTACGACGAAGACCGATCAACGACAGGCGTCGAGTATTCCTAAAACCCCTTATGCAGCCTCATGTGTAATAAGAAGCTTTGTCGTAGTTCTACATGAAACTGTAAAAATGACATCAAGAATGGTCCCCATGTTACTATTTGCCCCCCCCCCCCCATTCGACTATGTGAAAACAAAGCAATGGCTTGTATGGT
>NW_017804398.1:1008329-1014778 GCF_001625305.1 Branchiostoma belcheri
CTGCGCATATGAAAGCGCTCCAGCTGCTTGATATGTCTCTTATACAGAGTCCAAGTCTCACAGCCGTACAGGAGGCTGGGGATAACAACTGCGTGATAGACTTTCAACTTCGTGGATAACTTAACGTTATGCTGTACCACATTCAGACAGAATGCTGTACCACATTCAGACAGAAACACTACTTTTAATTATATTTAAAGTGGGATTCCAACCTCTTATAATCCCACTTTAAATATAATTAAAAGTAGTGTTTCTGTCTGAATGATCTGGGCAGATTTTTTTCAAAACGTGACAATTTTTTTCCATATCTCCTTTTCACCAGGTACGGATCCAGAAGACAACATCAACAAAGCATTCGAGTTCTTCGACCCAAACAAGACGGGGAAAATCAAGAAGGCAGTGTAAGTAATCATCTCAGAAGTTGTGTCAGATTTCTTCGTATCACATGTTTACCTGTTGGGCATGATGATGATATAGAATGTGGTACAGCAAATATGAATAGCCTGAGAATCAAAGATGGCGCCTGCATGTTCGTTTCATGTTGTTGGACTTTTGCATTTATCGTTTTTGGTTAACTGTTACAGCCTGGTAGAACTGCTGACAAAGGCGCCGTACGGCGACAAGCTGAACGCTGAAGAGGTAAGCAGCCATTTGGTCTCCTCTGTTCCAAAGGAAAATGGGGGGGGGGGGTGAGTGGATAAAAGTTATTAAAGTTTCTGTTGTCAGCAACTGTGCTGCTATATAGTCATTTATCCGCGTCGCACGTTGTGAGATAGAATAGTGCCATATTATGCTTGTTGTTACATTGCTGTAGATGCCATACAATTGTTGTGCAATAAAGTTTATTGTAAAGGATTTTTGTCTGTAAAGTACTGGTAAACACCACCGATGATTTTTTTTCTGTGCCCGCTCGCCAGTTGAGTGCCATGATGGAGATTGCGAACGTCGATCACAAGGGGATGTTCCACTACCGCGACTTCACTGCAGTCCTCAAGGGCAAGGAGGTAGAAGACTAAAGAAAGGGAGAACCTGTAGAAGCGAGGCTACTTCAAGGGGTTTCGTGGATACTGCTTTGGTCCAAAACCAAAGGACGTTGAAGTGCCAAGTGCCAAGTGCTACGACGAAGACCGATCAACGACAGGCGTCGAGTATTCCTAAAACCCCTTATGCAGCCTCATGTGTAATAAGAAGCTTTGTCGTAGTTCTACATGAAACTGTAAAAATGACACCAAGAATGGTCCCCATGTTACTATTTGCCCCCCCCCCCATTCGACTATGTGAAAACAAAGCAATGGCTTGTATGGTCTAGAAATACATGTAACGTCAGCTATAGCGTCTTATAGACGGGTTCTCAAGTGCACAGTGTCCCTAACATGTAAATGAAGAATATCAAGACAACTTTATCCTTGCAGTAGAGTTCTAGTAAAATTGCTTGGAATTTATTTAGTTTCTTTCTTTCTAAGTGAAAAAAACGGAGTGTAGCAGCTGTGTTCCTGTACATGTACTACATGTGGAATATCTGTGTGACCTTGGCGTGTGAGTGACCTTGGACAGACGGCCGTCATGTTTATTGGAATAAAGATACTAAGGGACTCACACTGTCTCTTTACTTCACGCTAGGTATGGCATGGCAGTGATACGTGTATGATAGCTTGACAAGGGAGACACATAGAACACATCAACGCACACCCCTTCATTCATCACAATTCTCACTTCATGATAACAACAAATATTATCTATAAAACGTTCATCAGTCAGTGAATCTGCAGATACATTTATTTATTTATTTACTTATATCCATTATTTACACTTAATGATCAATGAAGAACAATGATTATATAGTACCTAGACTGAGAATCAAGGCACGCCGACCTGCAATACAGCAGAAAAGGGAAAACCAGTTGGCATTCGTCTTAAAGAGCATGGGATTGATTAACGACTGTAAAAGGTTAAATAAGGACACTGAAGGTCGCTTAGACATACGGAATCGGCTATCCAGAACGCGTCCCTTACAAGGTCTAGCTGACGGTAACCTTACCACCCGCAACCCTGCTGGAATGTTCTGAATGGCCTCCACTCTACTGGAATATTTGGAATGTTGATGTCCGTCGCCAAGGTTCTTAAAGCTCATGCATTCCCGAGTGCTAGAAGGTGGACACAAACGCATGTGTACACTTACCAGCTTAACGTATTGATCAATCCTGGTTTACAACTAGTCGTTATGGATAACTCCGATATCTCTCGACAGATTGAACAATCATAAATAAATCACCTCTATCACTCTTTAATGTTCTCTGTCATCAAAAAAGCTATGATACAGATTACCAACCTACGGAGCGGACTGGGACAGATAAAGAATGATGACATTGAATACAAATGACAATGATCATGAGCAAACAGATTAGCCTTGAAAAGGTGTGACTCTTTTCTATCAAGATATATTGCACAACAATTATTGGTACAATAACAACAATACATGACAAGATCAAAGACACAGTGTTCTCAGTGGGAAAGAGTTCCCGTAAAGTCTCGCTTTTGGTTACGTCAGGGCGCATTTCAATGAGGAACTGCATTAAAACAGTACTGTTGGTTTGTGTTTCAAGCAATATTGACAACCACGTGGGTTTTACAAGGACAAAAGCGCCCTTGCCGTCACATAGCAGCGCTGGTCAAGGAAAGTTTAACATACTGTAGTTTCTTAGCTGGGGAACACAAGATGTATGAAGAGGATGGGGAAGGGGTGTGACAGGTGTTTGTGTACTGAATGAAGTCTGGAAAATGGCGTGTCGGGCTTACACAGCTTGCCCTATGCCTAGGCTCCACGACAACAAAAATACCGACGTAAAATTTTTGTCTCTTTCAAATCCTGCCAGTAGCTAATTTTGTACATGGCCTGTGATGAAAGTGGGTGAGCTACTTATTTATTGGCAAGTATCCTCAGAACACCGGGGTCTTCCCTCTAAATGTCTTACCAATGGGAGGAGATGACTACCCTGAGCAGAATGACAACATGTCTGACGTGTGCATATGTACCAGCGGAATGCCCCTAAATTCAGACGGATCTTCTTTCACCTGGTCCCATTCTCATCTTGAGTGTTGGGACTATGGCTGCTAACAGTACCAGCTTCCTCCACCCGTCAAGTCCATGGTGCCGTCTCCCCATCTCCTGAGTGGCCTCCCTCTGCTTCTGATACCACATATCTTTCCCTGTAGGATGATATGTTACGGATGGGTCCTAGTTACCCCCTAATCTAAAATGGTTCGTCCCTCATCATGCCTTCACTTACGCAGCATTAATCATATCTGCACATAAAGGCCATCTCTGGAGGCAGGACCAGTTTGCTATGTGTCAGGGGAAAACAGAAACACGAAGTTGGCAGAGACACCTCTCCATATACGGCCGCGCCTGCCAAGACGTCCGGGGCTATTTATATCGCGCGGCGGCTCGATATTTCTCCTCAAACATCCCCGCTTGATTAGGACGAGAAAATTCTTGGCGTTTTCCTGCCGCTGAAGAGGACTGGTGAGGCTGTGCACGAGAAAGACGCTGCAAAATGGTGAGTTTGTCGTCTTTTTCATCAAAGTTATTGAAACTAAGCGCAAAAACAACAGCTTTATTAGTTTCGAAACCCACATATACCAAAATTCCGTCTTAAAACTTGTTTTCGCACTTTTTGAGAAAGATAGCGTAGTCACAATGAAACAAAAACATATTTTCTGGTGGCATCACTTTGAAAAACGAAGCTTTTACAAACGATTAAGTTAATAGATTTGAGCAAAATCTGCTTTGTACAAAACAGGCAGACTTTTACGTCTCTACATGTATATTCTACCTTTCACTGTAGTGCTGCTGCATTTCTTGATATCAGTGTTGTTGTCGCCTGCAAATTGGCATACGTAGGTATCCTTGTCGGAATGTATATACAACCATTTGAAGTACGCTCTTAACCATCAAACCATTCACACTTGAAGAACGATAACAATATTTGTTCCACAGGCAAGTAGGAAGGCCAAGAAGAAGGCAGGACCGAAGCAGCGCGCTGCTCGTGCCACCTCCAACGTCTTCGCTCACTTCGACCAAAGTCAGATCCAGGAATTCAAGGAGGTAGGTCCACCGTAGTCTTATGGATAGCAGAATTCGGTAAAGATATGGCCAATTATTAAGCCAGGGGAGTGAGCCACGGTAAGGACAGAATTTCCCCATTTTTTTCCTATGGAGGCCTAACTCCTGATCCGTTGACGAAAATTCTCCTTTAGCCAGCGTAGTTAGTCTGGTAGGGACTAGGTTCATCGGCATCCTTCGAAATCCTTTGGGATGGGAGATACATGGAACAGTGCGAAGTGCAAAGTGTGTGTAACGGGTAAGCATCGATTTCTTAATTCGGACGTTAAGCGTTAAAAACTCGTATGAGCTAGAGACGGGTAGTGCGTAAGTGGTAAACGGCACTTACGGTTGTAAGTTAAATCTAACAACCATTAAATTTGCCGTTGTCCAAGAAAAAAAATCGAAATTCCAAAGTTGTTAACGTTATGGATCATTAATGATGTGCTTAATGTCTTACTCACCAGCCTAAAAATATATGCTGCCACCAAGTGTCGAAATCAAATTATCATATACAAGGGTTTAACGCTAAACTTTCAGACAAATATTTAGTTCACACATTCAGAGAATGCATTTTTAATTTTTTATGAAGTACAGAGTTTGCGTTACAAGAATCCGAAGAGCAGCCTCTTTTGAAATAAGATACACTAGTTATTTTATCAAACGGTAATGCTTATGTCTGTGAAAAAGAACTATTCATTAAAAAACCAACCTATCAATAGAGAAATTAAATTAGGCATCGCAAAATCAATAGAGAAAATAGGCAAAGTAAGGCAACAAAACGTGGAACTTTTCAGACTACGGCGCTGGTCTGACAAGTCTGTACAACAATGTGCACGGTCACACATTCCTTCCAGTGGACGCCATCCTAACGTATAAACGGTCTCCTTTTCCTATTTATAAGTGACTTTCCACAGAGTCAATATGAGGCAACTATGCCACTCGTCTTTCACGGTATGAACTCCGTGCACAACCTTAAACATACAGTATGCCTGGGGATACTTGATGTCCATTCGGTTCAGTAAAAGTGCAGGCGAAATGGCCAAAATAATCAAGATCAAGTACTTGTTAATCGCATCCTTATTTGTCTGAAGACAAAGCGAGAACACATGAGACTTCTCCCATGGGTGAGAAATGTGCAGAATTCCTTCGACGCCAAATCAGCTTTCCATCTTCACAGAGCAGTTCCCAAAAGCTCGCATGACGTACTGTTATTTTGATGTGTAGACAGACATGTTTAGACGAGTAATGTACACCCAAGCAAAGTTATTCGTAATTATTTGTGTTATCTCAATGTGTGCATTGCTACAATTCCTCCGGGAGAAACAACGTCTTACGGCTGCTCTTGACCTAAACTTCACACCGCTAGTCCGCCTAGAAATTCATAAACGAGTTGTCTGAAAATAAAAGAGCATTATGGTTTGCAAAAGAGCTCGAAAGATTGTTTGTGCTGTTCGTATGTTCCGTGTCTGCTCACCATACTGGGATTCTTTGAACGATTTTCTAACATATGACACTGACACCATTTCATAACATGGCGTGAATTAAGTATTGTATATTTTCATACTGTTGGTCGTTGCATTTCTGGTACATCCACACAATATACGTCAAACGCCACAGGCCCTGGTCAAGATTAACAAACGTTGATAGAAAAACACTCAAAAACAGTTTGATCAAACGCGTCTGTTGACAACCGTCGACGGTTGAGTAGATACTGGAGAAATACGCGATGACAAGAGACCCAGGCTTTTCCTTTGCTTGTAAAACAAATTGTGAAGAGAGAGGACCAGTAAGGGTCGGTCACGTACATCGTACGAGCGAAAACGAAGGCATTCTTGGCTTTGTCATGGAGGTGTCGTATAAAAATGCAGTTAGTACCGAAAAGGATGTGTTAGCTCCTCGTCGGTGGTTGGTTCTGTCACAGCCTGTTTGAAAGTCCTACAACATTAAGATCTTACAATGGCCTAAGGCGAATGTGACGGCGCCGTAACTAAGCGGAGAAGGAAAACTGACCGAGGAAAAATGTGTAAAACAGTGTGTCCAGATCACGCTTGAACATGATGAGCTATTCTCTCCTGTAGGCTGGGGAATGTCTCCAACACAACTCTATCTCCATGTTTTCACTATAAATTTCAATGTTTGTAAAACTCGTAAGAAAATTCAAACTCTACTACTGGGTCAGTTAACGGATTTATTTCCGGACGTTTCGAGTGACATCCATCACTCTTCTTCAGCGTCACAAATGAACAGAGAACCGATTCACTCTTATATACAAGTAACTAGAAAAAACCGGTTAAACAACAAGGTCCGTAAGAAGCTTTATCATGTAAAAATGATAAAGCTTCTT
>NW_017804398.1:1014798-1024601 GCF_001625305.1 Branchiostoma belcheri
TTTCTAGTTACTTGTATATAAGAGTGAATCGGTTCTCTGTTCATTTGTGACGCTGAAGAAGAGTGATGGATGTCACTCGAAACGTCCGGAAATAAATCCGTTAACTGATCCAGTAGTAGAGTTTGAATTTTCTTACGAGTATCGTTTACCTGGATGTCTAACCTTCATCAAATGTTTGTAAAAGTTTGTCCTCAACTGTCGTAGGGGAAAGAAAATAGTTTAGTTACTGCAGCTTATCAAAAGTAGCAGAGATATACCACACCATCAACGCGTGTTTCTATTAATAGTGACTTGGCCATGGTACAAAACGGAAGGAATGCAAGACGATTTGTCATTGGCGCAAACATGAGAATCAACATCGAAGGTCACAAATTACTTGTAGACGTTAAGAGAAATGTAGCACATGGAACTGGCGGCAGGGATAGAAGTGCTGTCCGAAAATAAAAGTCTCTGGCTCATGTCTAGTCATGTCTCTCCAACCCAGGCCTTTATTTTGATTGACGCAAACAAAAATGGTGTTGTGGACAAGACCGACCTGAAATCGACTTGGACGACACTGGGTGAGTATGTGGGAGCAGACATGTCGTCAGTGTCACGTGACTGTCTCACGCAATGCTCTTCGTCCCCTCCTCTTCTCGCACCCTCAGCACTCTGCCTCCTTCTACAAAAGAAAGCTAATTTGTTTAATAACGTACAAAATAACTGGGAATGGGATTGAAATTACGTATACGGCATCATTTAGTGATGGCAGCGTATTGTGCTCATCTTGGAGGAAACTCTTGGTGCAGAATGGAGTCAGAAAAAAATAAACATGCATAAATTTACAATAAAGCATCAACAGGAAAGAATTGCAGGAAAGAAGTGGCTTAACTTGTTTTAAATCAGCATTTACTACACGTATGGAAATATGAGAATATGACATGCTCACTATTCTACTGGCTTTTGCATTATATGTGTACACACACACCCTTTCTGTCCATTGCAGCTTTTATGTGCAGCACTTCTCAAGATCGCTTGGGGAGCTTTTGAAACGCTGCCCAATGTATCACCTGTCTTACTGTTGCACCTGCTGCGCTCTGTTGACTGTTTGCCATGTTCCCCTGTCGTTCGCAGTGTTTTATGCTCTGTGACGTCGACCACAATGGCTTCCTGGAAAAGAGTGACCTTGTTGTGGTGTTTGAGAGGCTTGGTGAGTCTGCTCTGTCCTCCTTCCTTCCTTCCTTCCTTCCTTCCTTCCTTCCTTCCTTCCTTCCTTCCATCCTACCTTCCTTCCTTCCTTCTTTCTTTCTTTCTTTCGAATTCTTTCTTCGTTTCCTTCCTTTTTTCATTCCTTCATTCCTTCGAATTTTTGTCCTTCTGTCGTTCCTTCGAATTTCTTCCTTCCTTCCTTCTTCCCTTTTCTTATATTATTGCGTGTGTTTCTATGCCAGGTAATTTTAATTCATGGGATATATCCTTTCCTTTAGATGTATGTTTCCGGGACTGGTGTGATTCTCTACATAGAAATATTGTGCACTTGTATCGCATTTTTTCCTGTGTTTTCTGTTTTAATTTTTTTTCCATTCAACGTTGGTCAATACTTTCCTTTCTGATTAGAAAATGACTACCACAAATATAACACATGCTTGAGTCGTATATGAACTTGTTCCAATGTCGTGCCCCCCTCCCCCTTACCTTGTAGGCAAGTCGGTGACTGACAAGGATCTTGACGCCATGATTGGACAGGCCACCGGTCCTATCAACTTCACCATGTTCATGACCCTCTTCGGCGGCAAACTTCAAGGTATGTACTCCATTCAATACATGTTGTTACTTTGTTGTTATTAGGAGTTATGTTACTATTGAACAATGCTAGATTTTGTGTTCTAGTTTGCTTAAATAAAGCCCGACGACTCACTGCTACCGCTCCAGCTTAAAGAAAACTTTAACCACTCCTTATTGCTGCCTCACAGGTTCGGACAAGGAGGAAGTTCTGTTAGAAGCGTTTGAAAACTTAGACGCAGCAGGAACTGGGATACCAAAAGACAGGTAAGTTTACAAACTTGAGCTTTAATTTTGATTTTCATGAAATAGGTGCCGGACCGTTTTGCAGACAGAACGCCTGTTTACATCCGTTTCTCTTCCCGCCACCACCCCAGCTTCATCACCCTGGTCTCGACTGCCGGGGAGAAGCCGTTCACTAAGGAGGAGGTGGCGGAGACGCTGAAGGTCCTGCCCATGGACGACAAGGGCAACATCAAGTACCGGGAGTTCGTCCGGATTCTGAAGGGAGGAGAGTAACAGGCTCACGCCGGGAGAGCATCACAGGGAGCCGGAGAGAGTGCGGGAGGAAAGAGAAGATTGTCGTCGTTTGTGGGGAGTTTGATGCCAATTTTACACTAGTCAACTCATTTTATGTATGTGTATAGCCGGTATAACCGCCCTACGGCGTAAGACACCAGCTAAACAGGGAATTCGTCCGGATTCTGAATTTTCAGTTCTGAGGTCCGCCAAGCTGAGGCACAGTTGTTCAAAGAACCAAGAAGATCGCATTTGTGTCTTAGAAAGAAAAACACATCATATATAGACAGGAGAATAATGTATATGGGTTATTGTGATATCTGACGAACTGTAGTCGTTTTCTTAGACCCTAGCGACGCAGACGTGCATGACACGGTGATCAGATGTAGATAGACTTAACATGTGTAATTTGAAGCTTGTTTAAGTTGTACACCACATTGCCTAATCGTCATTTTTACACCGAGGACGGTACTATGGGAGTCAAATAAACCCTTTAACATTGAATAGGCCCCGTGGAGATTTGTTATCACTTTGTACCAGACAGTATCCAAGATGTTTTAGCTTTCAAACGCTCTCTTGCTCGAAGGGAAGTGCCGTATCAGAGAGAGCGCACTAAGGGACCGTACGCTATTTCTCGGGGGAGGGGGAGGGATGGTGCGTGAGAGGGACAATCAAAACATTTTCCCCGACCCTCCCCCTTCGTCCAGAAAATTTTCCCTGACCCTCACAGTCATTTTTTTTCCTTGACCCTCCCCCTGGCTCAAAAAAATTCCTTGACCCTCCCCCCTCACGCACCACCCCCGGTAAATTTCGTACACTCCTAAAACTAAAAAGGCCGGCATCCTGCTACAACACAGTCACGAGTCTGGCGACGTTTACAGAACAACAGGTGCGAAACAGAAGTCTATGAAACTGATATGGGATATGATGTCACCATGACGTCACTGCGATTAGGATCAAATGGCAAACACGTCACCACGTCACGTATCGCCGAGTTGTCGCTCACATGTTACCTGGAGTATGATTGTTACTTGTCATATCATATTCGACTCATCAGCTTAGAGAGAATTACCCAGGATCATTCCATAATGAATATTGAGAAGTAACAAAAAAAAACCGGTTGTTGTGACTGTTAGAATCGCAACAGCTTTACTTTACTTGACTCAGTTCTCTAAATGTCACAGAGAGAAAGAGACCTGGAGAGAGAGAAAGAGACCGAGAGAGAGAGAGAGAGAGAGAGAGAGAGAGAGAGAGAGAGAGAGAGAGAGAGAGAGAGAGAGAGACCAAATATTAACGACACTTACGGTCGTTTCAGTCACTTTATTGGTCACAACTTCTTTGTGTCCAGAACAAATTCTAGACCTCGCCTGTACAAAGGTTTGGTTACAATCCAGACAAAGGTTTTCTAGCATATGGGTACATTTTTAACGGTAGGTTTTCCCCCTCTTCTCAACTAATCAAACTGAAGAACTTTTTCTAAGATTAAGGCTCCTCTGCCACGTCCCTTCTCCCGAAGCGGAAATGAAACTTTGGTCGTCATCATGCGGAACATCTGAGCCGCCCACCACAGCAGCCGTTTTGTCTTCTTCTCCCGCTCCACCTGCTCCTTCATGCCCTGTACACATCAAGCATTGGTCGCCGACGGCCGCCTACCGGTTCCTGTAGGTGCTTCACCAAGGCCTCGGCCTCCCTCTCTGTGAGACGCACATCCTGAACAGGGATGTCAGAGGGCTCGCTGACGTCATCGTAGTCCAGCAGCGCCAGTAGGTTGGCTCGTTTCTGCCCGCTGGCCTCGTCCTGGGACGGGGAGGAGCGGCGGTCCAGCCGGGAGGGAGACTGGAGGTCGGCCGCCGCGGCCGTGGTCACCAGGACCGCCAACTGAGCACAGCTAGCTTCCGGGACATTTCACTGTAACGGGAACATTAGCAGGACAACTCAATCAGGACAAAGTTGTAAAGACTACCAAATTGAATGCCTTTCAGCACTAAGGACATGCACAACATATTCACATTGCATTCTCTGTATTGACCTTTCTAAACATGTTTCTCTCACGGTTCCCCGATTCATGGATATCAGAAAGAGTAAAACGGTAAAACCCTGATCTGTACGTGTAAAAAGCTGCTGGTTCACCGATAAAATTACAACAGGAGGATATGGATAAAGCTTGGCTGGTAGATGTTCTGTCTGTCCATTTCCTTTGAAAGGCAGTACATGACAAGGTGATGTCAACTCGCAACACCCCCACGTGCCTACAAATGACATGTGTGTGTTATACGTTATCAGGGGATATACAATTTCAACAAGTTTGTCATTTGTGGAAGCCCTGTCGTTTTTGCTCTTACTCACTTTACTTACTTAATCCGTCCACTTCTACCATCTGGGGTGTCGTAGGGAGGTACAGTTGGCGGCTGACGGCGAGTTTTTTCTCACTCTCTTGAAATGAGACATGGGAAGTCATGAAACTGAAGACGAGCTATCCGCCCATTTTCGTTCTTCCTGCACGTCAACACCTAGCTATAAATTTGATTAGAAATTAATTGATTCTTGTGGTATCAACTACGATGGACAGGGTAAATGAACAAGGGACCTGTTGTCAGGCCACATAACTGTCTTCTCAATCCTGTGTTTCATTTCAACAAAAGCGCTCAAATAGTCATATATTCTATAAATACAATGGTGATATACAGATTGTGTGAGTACCAATAATATACAGATTTCACGAGTGCTTCATGTGTCCTAACAGCTAGACATTCTTCATTTCATTTCTTCATTTCACAAATGAAAAAACTGCTTAGGCCACACCAATTTAATTTGTTGGTTCTCGGATTTTTTCATGAAAAATGTAAAGCGACAGGGACGAAAAAAAAAAAAAAAAAAACAATGCCCATGCTAGTATACATGCTAAAACATTGCTGTTTTATAGCCTATGCAGGGTTCTCACCAGGATTTTTTTCACAGCATAGGGGGACCTACTGCAGCGAGGCCACACGGCAGGCACGGCGTGGGCACAATGTGTATTATGGTATTCATAATTTCAGCAAGGAAATCTTTTATTTCCTAATAAATAAAATTATTAGGCAATTTTATGTCAAGTGATATGTTAGACAATATTGGACAGTATTTACTGCTAATGAAACTTGACAATGTTGAACTATTTCCTACAATTTTCAACTTATACAAGTGTAAGTCAGAAGTAGTTACAATGATTAAAGCTCATGTACATAATAAAGGATTCATTCAACTAAACACCTCCTTTACTATACAGAGTAGAAAACATAAAAGGGACCATCATCAAAACAAAAAAATGGCTTCATAATTTTGGTAAGACAAATTTCGACACAATGTCTTACCTTTAAAGAAACTTTTCTATCCTATTTTAAAGTTAAGCTATATAAAAGCAATCTAGCACAGTGTTAATCATGTGACCCGTGAAGAAAATTCGGGCCAAGTTTGTCAAAGTCAGATTTCCTGAGGGTAGAAAATTAGTCACACATTGTCAAACCTCTTTGGCCAATGTGCGCCTCGGCCACGAGGGAGAATCTCATTTCAAATACCAGCTTTGCCAACAATGTCACCTTTGAGGCTGTTTAGAATATTGTTTCCTCTATTTTCCCCTCAAAAATTAGCCAAATTAGTCAGATTGCAGTTCAGAATCCCCCAAACAATAAGCCTATTCTGGGAACATTTTGAAACGCCCACTTAGCTCACTTGTACGTAAGATACCTCGTCACCTGACCTCGCTAATGATATAAGGATATCAAGTCTCGCGAGAGTTGGGCCGAGAGTTTAAAATGAACAAAGAAAGATGGCGGATCGGATTAGAAAGACGCCAGCGGCCCGATGTTTCATCAAGAAAATAAGCTATTTACCGCTTTCTCTGCCAAGATAACGGTATCTGGGGACTTTTAATGGGTTTTCTTACAAATGGACACGCTTTTCACTGGCACTAATATTGTATTTTTACCAGGAAAACTGGTGCCAGCCACGCTGTACTGGGGAGTCCCCAAACAGTGAAACACACGTTCCCCGACGTCCGGGGCTTTGGGGTAGAATTAATTTTTTTTTTTTTCATTTTGCGATTTTTTGAAGCGGCGATTCCGAGAACCAACAAATTAAATTGGTGTGGCCTTATCGAAAGTCAAAACGCATGAAAAGACCAAACTCCGTGTCCAAATGATGTATGACTATATATATGACAGGCAAACAGGTTGGCGCATTACTTCACGTTTATTCAAACCATTAGGTTATAGCTGAGATAGATACCGCACCTCAACTGTACCTGAGATCGGAAAACATCGCAATGTCAGCAAATAGTCTGTGAAATAAAACCTAAATCGAGACTTCTGTGGGCGGACGTAAAGTTTATGTGATATAGTGGATTCGTGTACTGCCAATTTGAGTGTTAGTGTGACCGAAATATGACACAGTGCCTCTCAAAAGGCTTATCGTGTGGGATACCCTTTCCCGCCCTTTCTTTTGAGTTATCGGGTTGATAGGCGTAAAAGTACAAGTTTTCCTGATTTTCAAGTGCTAGATTGTTAAATTTGACATCTTTGAGGTTCAAGGTACCTATCACCTAGAGTAAAAAAAATACCATTGTGCCCAGTAATGTTTTACTATTTAGTCCAGGTACAGGTACACACGAACGTACATGCACACATTCACAGACACACACATTCACAGACGCACACATTCACAGACAGGCACAAACACGAGCAAACATACAAAAGTCAATGATCAAGCGTAAGCATTGTTGTTACCATTTTGGTTATTTATTGAGTTTGTTTGGCTTCATTTTAGGCTGAAAAGCCATATGGGCGAGGAAATCTCAATCCTCTCGACTCGAACTACATTATTTCTGTCGAGGTAATCGCTTTCCGATTTCTGATTATCTAATTTTGCTATTCGTCAATATTTATTGTCCATCTCAGCAGAGACCGAGTTGTGAACAATCTTTGTACCTATTGTTTCTCCCCGTCTTGCCGCCAATGAACAAAGATTGTAGCTGTAAGATTAGCGTTCTTCCCCCTCGTCCCCACCCCTCTTTCCGAAGCGAATGAAAAACCCGGCCTTCTGTGGCTTGATGGCGCGAAATGCTTGAGCCAGCCGGGACGGGTCTTCTGGTGCCTTCTTCTCCCGCTCCACCCCGTCCACGCTTGGTCCCCGTTCCGCCCCGCCCACACGAGGAGGTCCTGGCTGGTAAAAACGACCACTGTGCAGCGGTCGGCGAAGGCCGCCTACCGCTTCCTTTAGGTACTTCATCAAGGCCTCGGCCTCCTCTGCCGTGAGACGTTCACCGACGTCATCGTCGTAGTCGTCCAGCAGCGCCACTAGGTTGGCTCGTTTCTGCCCGCCGGCCTCGTCCTGAGACGGGGAGGACCGGCGGTCCAGCCGGGAGGGAGACTGGAGGTCGGCCGCCGCGGCAGTGATCACCAGCACCGCCAACAGCACAGCTAGCTTCCGGGACATTTCACTGTAACGGGAACATTTACATGCCAGAAAATCAATATCGAATCCTGCGAAAAATTACTATGAAGCTGGCTACTACATAAGTTCACCTTGCACTACTAAAATGAATGTCTTTCAGTACTAAGGACATGTCCAACAATTTTACATGACATTCATACTTCTTTGATTTTTTCACCTCTTGCGCCTTTCAATAGTGTGCTTGGTACCGAATGATATTCAGTCTGTAATAATTACAACCATTTATAAAATATGAAACACTTTTATGAAATAAGAAACACTAAAAACACCAAGACTAAGATGCATTTCACTGTTGACAAAACGAAATGCATATATTTGGAAAGTTATCATGCCTTACGCAACTACAGGGCGTGAAATAGAGTTCGCGTTGTGGCATAAACTCCTATCTAAACACTGATTTCTGGCATACAGGTATTCTAAGATGATATTCCAGAAATAAATTTAAAAACGTTGGATAGTCGTGATCTATGGCTGGTATTTCGCAGCACAAAAACCTGAGATTGTTGGAATTAGGAGAAAGGAAAAGTACTACTAACCTGTACTTGTAATTTGCCGCTGCTTAAGTGATAGAGAATGGGTGTTTCACCTGCAGATAACAATAGGATATGAACAGTGCCTTTCTGGTAGAGGTTCTGAATGAAATATTCTGCTTCTCTGCTCTGCTTTTAAAGCTCTATGAGTAACCGTACCGCCCACGCCCATGGGAATGGTCCACATGTGTGCCGGGTGTGGGTGTGTGTGTGTGTGTGCATAATTTCCAGGTTGGTACCAGATAACTTAACTAAAAACTTGATATCATGAGGCAAGGCCTACCATTGTGTCCTATATGCAACAAAACATAGAGAATATCGTAGAAAAAAGTTGGCTTGTCACACCCTTCCTTCCCTTCCATTCCCCATGTGGAACATGGCACGTCCCAAGGGCGGATGAAATCATAGTCAAGTAAATTGAAACTCCAGAAGGAATCCGACCTTTCACGCTTCGAAGTGTCCGATGATGTAAGAGTACGGTGCAGGGTTGGTTTTCAATCTAGAATTCAGTTAGATTTATCAGTATATATATATATACTAAAGTTCCCAAAAGGTTCCGAGCGAGCTTGAATGAATGTGTGAGTGAGTGAGTGAGTGAGTGAGTGAGTGAGTGAGTGAGTGAGTGAGTGAGTGAGTGAGTGAGTGAGTGAATAAGTGAATGAAAGCATTCAAACGCACGAGTACATGGATATACATGCATCATATAACTGCTGAATTTCTGCGGCAGGCAAGTGCTGTTTGGAAATGTGAGCGATAAATATTTGTGATTAGATTAATATCCAATTAAGATTGATATCCTAAAAGCATCGTGGGCGGAAACACAAGCTTTAATATCTGATATGACAGTGTGAACAGAACGATATCGATATGCCACGAGTTCTCTCCACACGCCCATCTTTCGGATCCTCTTTCCCGCTCATTTCTACCATGCAGTCACGCCGCAACCTATCAGGTTGATATGACGAACATCCATTCGTCATTATCCTTATTGATGAAATGATATCCAGGTAATACTATCGATTAGAGAAGATAACATTTAACTTCAACGTCGCTTCTCCTCCTGACTCGTCCTTCATCTACAATGTTTCACACGTCTTCCAGAGAAGGGACCAAATGAGCGCATCACCCTTTGGTGCAAAAGTTACATTTCCCGCAAGATGGCCTCACTACTCTGCCACTGCCCAAGTATGACCTCAAGTAACCCCTGGGAACCGCTGCACGCAGAAAAACGCAAATAACCGCTACTTCATTTGAGTTTGTCTCATGAACTATACTGAAAATTGCATATAAATACATGCATGAAAAACATGTAATCTGTTAAGTATTTAGATATATATTGAAATTTATGCGACAGCCTTCTTGTGAGAAATATTTTGAGGTTTGTCTGCGATCATTGTGATGTTGAGAAGATGGAGAACGAAGTTAGCACCTTCACTTTAGCTTCTTTCTCGTCGTCTGATCAGGAGAAAACAGTAGATCTACAGGCGGAGCACAACGGCGGAGGCT
>NW_017804398.1:1024621-1028893 GCF_001625305.1 Branchiostoma belcheri
AAAAGTTACATTTCCCGCAAGATGGCCTCACTACTCTGCCACTGCCCAAGTATGACCTCAAGTAACCCCTGGGAATCGCTGCACGCAGAAAAACGCAAATAACCGCTACTTCATTTGAGTTTGTCTTATGAACTATACTGAAAATTGCATATAAATACGTGCATGAAACAACTTGGTTGGGAATTACTATCAGACAGGAGACACATCAAACATAAACACGCCAAGGCCAAGGGAGCAAAACCCAAGTTCCGTCTCCGAGGAGTGACGATGACTCTCTACGTTGCTGGCAAGTCCTACACAACCCCCGACGACTACTTCAAGTCTTCTCATCAGGGACAATAGACACATCCAGTATTATGTAAGCCCGGTTTTGTGGCGGCTTTGACTTTGTTGACTTTGACTTTGTTTTTGTACTCGGATGGTTCATGTTGAATGAGTTTATTACTTTTGTATTTTGTTAAGTATGTATCTGTTTGGGGTTCAATCAAGCGCTCGTCCTCCTTCCATCTGGGTTGAACTCAGAATCCAGTCTTTTAGGATTCTACTTTCCGTGTACTACCGACCGCCTGGCCAGGACGCACGTTCTGTTAACGATTTTTTGAATTCCTTCACCGATTCCGTCCAGATGGCGGGTATGTCACGCCCAGACGCTATCATAATTGTTGGAGATTTCAATGCAAAACATGAGCGGTGGTGGCATCGGGACACTACCTCCCCAATCGGCTCTGAACTATACCAAATTACTCAGCTTTTAAATCTTATCCAAATTGTTAACGAGCCCACCTGCGACCTTTCACGAAATCCCTCCCTTATCGACCCCATATTTACCGACGCCTTTAACTATTTTGATTCTGTGTCTGTCTGTTCACCACTCTCCCGATGCCATCACTGCCCCACTATTTGTTCCTTGTCCTTTACTCGTCACATACCTAAACCTTTTGTACGTACTGTGTGGGATTTTTCTAGTATTAATTATGACAAATTGTTTGAATTTTGTAATGATTCGGAATGGAACAGTATTTTCTTACTTCCCACTGTGGATGACGCTGCAAACAAATTAAGTCAACTCATCATTAAGGCTAAACACCTTTGTGTCCCAAGTAAAAACATAGTGGTCAGACCAGAAGACAAACCCTGGATGACAAATGATATCCGTAAGCTAATGCGGTCCCGCGACAAATTTCACAAATTGGCCAAGTTATCTAATTCTCAGGTAAATTGGGCCGCTTATCGTAAAATCCGCAACAAGCTTTCGAATGCTATCTCATCCCGTAAGTCTGAATATTTTAGTCGTCTGTCAGAATCTCTAAGTGATCCTTCTTTATCAGGTAAAAAGTGGTGGCACGTGGTGAAACACTTTTACAGACCCAAAGCAACTACCACTATTCCTCCTTTAAAGGAAGGTAGTACGTTTGTTGTTGATTCCTCAGCGAAAGCTTTACTTTTTAATGAATACTTTGTCTTTCAATCTTCCATAGACGAAACAAATGCTTCGCTGCCGGAATTTCAATATTTTACCACTGGTCGTTTACTCCACATTACCACCACTCCTGAAGAAGTTCAACTCTATGTGAAAGAACTTGATACTTACAAGTCACATGGATACGATAATGTTGATAATCGTTTTCTCAAATTAATTACGCCATTGGTAGCAGATAAAATTAGTTTTGTTTTTAACCTTTCTTTGTCACATGGATACTTTCCCACGATATGGAAATATGCAAACGTAATACCCATTTTTAAAAAGGGCGATCGTAGTGATAAAAGAAATTACCGCCCTGTGTCCTTACTTCCCACCCTGTCGAAGGTCCTAGAAAAATAGTTTATAAACACCTGTATAATTACCTAATACAACACAATATTTTGTATCGGCTTCAATCCGGTTTCATTAGAGGCGATTCTACAGTTTGTCAACTAGCGTACTTTTGTCACATTATCTTGAAAGCCCTCGACACCGGAAAAGAAGTTCGTGCCGTGTTTCTCGATTTTTCTCGGGCCTTCGATAGGGTGTGGCACAACGGCTTATTATTCAAGCTACAAAGACTTGGTATTGAAGGACCTCTCTTAAACTGGATCTATTCTTATCTTCGTGACAGATCTCAAAGAGTAACAATTGATGGTATATCTTCTCCTTGGTGTAATGTTACTGCAGGTGTTCCACAAGGGTCAGTTCTGGGCCCCTTATTCTTTTTGGTGTATATCAATGACATCGTGGATAATCTTATCTCCCAGCCATTTCTCTTTGCTGATGACAGCTCTCTTCTTCATGTTGTTGATAATTCGTTTTATTCAGCTGCCTGTTTAAATGCTGATTTGGAAAAATTCATTCATGGGCTGTTCAGTGGTTAATGGAACTTAACCCAGCCAAAACAGAAGAAAAGTGTTTCTCAACCAGAAAAGATAACTCAGCACACCAACCTCTTCTTTTAAACAACTGTATTATTATCTGATGTAAAGAAACTGTTAGAGGAGTCCGGTTTTGCCTACCTGTATTTAAACGGTCACTTAAACACACCCTCCCATCTAAAAGAACTAAAACAGAGATTGAAAGATATCCACATCCAAAAGTTCTACTCAGAACTACAAGCAGAAGGACGAAGAGACAACCAAGGCAACAAATTAAGAACATACAAAACATTTAAACTGAACTATGAAAGAGAAACATATTTAAACATTACAAACTTCGAACATCGAAAAACCATGTGCAAACTTCGTATAAGTGACCATCCCTTACATATAGAATCCGGTAGGCACAACCGTACCCCTCTGAACGATAGGACGTGCGAATTCTGTGATCATCTATATGTAGAAAACGAGTCGCACTTTTTACTTGATTGTAGTTTATATGAAAATGAACGTAAGGTGTTATTTAATGTACTAGATTTAGACAAGAAATATAAGAAACTGTCCAAGCAAAATAGATTTATACATCTTATGTCAAGCAGAAATGAACACATTGTAGAAAAAGTGTGTGATTATATCAATAAGTGTTTCAAGAAGAGAGAAGAAACCAGAACCAAAAAATAGACAAACAGTAACTTTAAGAATTATGTAGTACTTAGAATCCTAGTATAGAACTCAAACATACATTATGTATGTATGCACCACATGTATTTTATACTGTGACAAAGCATGTATGCATTTAGCCCGTCTGGGCAAGGATATGCAATAAAGATCATTTCATTTCATTATTAAGTCTGTCCCCTCCCATAAGCATCTAGGACTTACATTAAGCTTTAATATGTCCTGGAAACCTCACATCAACAACATGGTGTCCAAAATTTCCAAACGTCTAGTCACTTTTAAGGGTTTAAAATTCAAACTTTCTCGACAAGTTTTGGAAACGTTGTACAAAACATTTATTCGACCTTGTTTAGAATATGGAGATGTCGTTTGGCACAACTGTACAGTGGCGGAAACTCAACTTCTAGAAAGAATTCAATACCAATGTGCACTCACTGTATCAGGTGCTGTCAAAGGGTCTTCTTACTTCTTAACTCGGAAAGAACGTGGTTGGGCAGGAGACACATCCATCGTCTGTTGCTGTTCTACAAGATTATCCACGGTACTTCTCGTAGTTATTTGTATGACCTAATCCCATCCAATATTGTATCGACATGTTCGTACAACCTTCGAAACAAATTGAATCTAAGACCATTGACCGCTTCATCAAACCGCTTTGCTAAGTCTTTTGTTATGGGTTCACCACACCACGAAGTGGTGGTGAACCCATATTGCTTTTTCTGATGTTTCTTCTTCTCCTTCTCCTTCTCCTGCCATTTTTTAAATGGATTCAGCTTCTTCATTTTAGGGCCCAAGGTCCTGAAATTTGGTATGGAGGTACAGTGGGCAAATACCCCTAGGCGTTTTTTAAATTATTGTGATACAGGCTTTTAGAATGGTTTTATTTGAGTTTTTTGGCTGTGTTATAGCAAATGTATTACTGTGTTAGTGTGCCTTGTTTACCACGTTTGGGCATGAGTCATCACAATGGAATGCAGGGCATCAACCAATAGGCATGCAGCTTTCCTCTATTCTTCTTGCTGATTGGCTGTTGGGATTTAACTTGATTAACACTTGCACAGAGCATTTCCACCTGCACAGAGCATTTCTTGCTGATTGGCTGTTGGGATTTAATTATAATATAACTTGATTAACACCTGCACAGAGCATTTTCATACTGACAGTATGTCTGTATTCAAGTGTTTTGGTAGGTATTTCAAGCTTTCCTGCTCCAGCATTGGAATGCGGGGCATGAACGTTTTTTTATTT
>NW_017804398.1:1029356-1052018 GCF_001625305.1 Branchiostoma belcheri
AAAAAAAAAAAGAAATGAAGTGTACAAACACACGTAACGTACATGCACACATCACAGACACACACATTCACAGCACGCACACACACACACACACACACACACACACACACACACATTCACAGACACACACATGCACGTACACACAGCCAAAACACACGCACACACACACACACACTCACAGGCAGGCACAAACACGAGCAAACATAACAAAAGTCAATGATCAAGCATTGTTGTTACCATTTTGGTTATTTATTGAGTACAGAAGCTTGTTTGGCTTCATTTTAGGCTGAAAAGCCATATGGGCGAGGAAATCTCAATCCTCTCGACTCGAACTACATTATTTCTGTCGAAGTAATCACTTTCCGATTTCTGATCATCTAATTTTGCTATTCGTTAATATTTATTGTCCATCTCAGCAGAGACCGAGTTGTGAACAATTTTTGTACCCAGAGCTCTATTTTGTACCTATTGTTTCTCCCGTCTTGCCGCCATTGAACAAAGATTGTAGCTGTAAGATTAGCGTTCTTCCCCCTCGTCCCCACCCCTCTTTCCGTAGCGAAAGATAAACCCGGCCTTCTGTGGCCTGCTGGCGCGAATCGATTGAGCCAGCCAGGACAGGTCTTCTGGTGCCTTCTTCTCCCGCTCCACCCCGTCCACGCTTGGTCCCCGTTCCGTCCCGCCCACACGAGGAGGTCCTGTCTGGTAAAAACGACCACTGTGCAGCGGTCGGCGAAGGCCGCCTACCGCTTCCTTTAGGTACTTCATCAAGGCCTCGGCCTCCTCTGCCGTGAGACGTTCACCGACGTCATCGTCACCGTCGTCCAGCAGCGCCACTAGGTTGGCTCGTTTCTGCCCGCCGGCCTCGTCCTGGGACGGGGAGGAGCGGCGGTCCAGCCGGGAGCCGGAGGGAGACTGGAGGTCGGCCGCCGCGGCAGTGATCACCAGCACCGCCAACAGCACAGCTAGCTTCCGGGTCATTTCACTGTAACGGGAACATTTACATGCCAGAAAATTAATATCGAATCCTGCGAAAAATAACTATGAAGCTACTACATAACTTCGCCTTACAGTAGTAAAATGAATGTCTTTCAGTACTAAGGACATGTCCAACAATTTTACATGACATTCATACTTCTTTGATTTCTTCACCTCTTGCGCCTTTCAATAGTGTGCTTGGTACCGAATAATATTCAGTCTGTAATAATCACAACCATTTATAAAATATGAAACACTTTTATGAAATAGGAAACACTAAAAACACCAAGACAAAGATACATTTCACTGTAGGCCAAACGAACTGCAAATATTTGAAAAGTTATCGTGCCTTACGCAACTACAGGGCGTGAAATAGAGTTCGCGTTGTGGCATAAACTATCTCCTATCTAAGACACTGAATTCTGGCATAAAGGTATGCTAAGATAATATTCCAGAAAAAAATTAAAAACCGTTGGATAGTCGTGATCTATGGCTGGTATTTCGCAGCACAAACCTGAGATGTTGGAATTAGGAGAAAGGAAGAGAAAAGTACTACTAACCTGTACTTGTAATTTGCCGCTGGTTCAGTGATAGAAGATGGGTGTTTCACCTGCAGATAACAATAGGATATGAACAGTGCCTCTCTGGTAGAGGTTCTGAATGAAATATTCTGCCCCTCTGCTCTGCTTTTAAAGCTCTATGTGTAATCGTACCGCCCACGCCTATGGGAATGGTCCACAGGTGTGACGGGTGTGTGTGTGTGTGCATAATTTCCAGGTTGGTACCAGATAACTCGCCCCCCCCCAAAAAAAATTATATCATATGCATGAGGCAAGGCCTTCCATGGTGTCCGATATGCAACAAGACATAGAGAATATCGTAGAAAATATTGGCTTGTCACACCCTCCCTTCCCTTCCATTCCCCACGTGGAACATGGCACATCCCAAGGGCGGATGAAATCATAGTCAAGTAAATTGAAACTCCAGAAGGAATCCGACCTTTCACGCTTCGAAGTGTCCGATGATGTAAGAGTACGGTGCAGGGTTGGTTTTCAATCTAGAATTCAGTTAGATTTCAGTTCAGTTCAGTTCAGGTCATCCCCTAAGGTGCCATTCGTAATGTGTGAGTGAGTGAGTGAGTGAGTGAGTGAGTGAGTGAATAAGTGAATGAAAGCATTCAAACGCACAAGTACATGGATATACATGCATCATATAACTGCTGAATTTCTGCGGCAGGCAAGTGCTGTTTGGAAATGTGAGCGATAAATATTTGTGATTAGATTAATATCCAATTAAGATTGATACCCTAAAAGCATCGTGGGCGGATACACAAGCTTTAATATCTGATATGACAGTGTGAACAAAACGATATCGATATGGCACGAGTTCTCTCCACACGCCCATCTTTCGGATCCTCTTTCCCGCTCATTTATACCATGCAGTCACGCCGCGACTTATCAGGTTGATATGACGAACACCCATTCGTCATTATCCTTATTGATGAAATGATACCCAGGCAATACTGTCGATTAAGAGAAGATAAGATTTGACTTCAACGTCGCTTCTCCTCCTGACTCGTCCTTCATCTACAATGTTTCACACGTCTTCCAGAGAAGGGACCAAATGAGCGCATCACCCTTTCGTGCAAAAGTTACATTTCCCGCAAGATGGCCTCACTACTCTGCCACTGCCCAAGTATGACCTCAAGTAACCCCTGGGAACCGCTGCACGCAGAAAAACGCAAATAACCGCTACTTCATTTGAGTTTGTCTCATGAACTATACTGAAAATTGCATATAAATACGTGCATGAAAAACATGTAATCTGTTAAGTATTTAGATATATTTTGAAATTTATGCGACAGCCTTACTTGTGAGAAATATCTTGAGGTTTGTCTGCGATCATTGTGATGTTGAGAAGATGGAGAACGAAGTTAGCACCTTCACTTTAGCTTCTTTCTCGTCGTCTGATCAGGAGAAAACAGTAGATCTACAGGCGGAGCACAACGGCGGAGGCTTCATCTGTGTCCCCGTGTCGTTTGTGAACCACATCGCTGCCGGGGCGGATGGTACCGCTGAGTTACAGGCAACAAGTCAGTACTGGTGATGACTTACACAGGGTGGGAGGGGGGCGCCGCTCGGGTTGTTTTCAAACTCTGACATCAACCTGCTGGATCGCCTGCTCTGCAACCTTGAGAGAGAATTGTAGAATTATACTAGAGGTCTTTGGAAAATTGTAATCCACGCTAAGTAAAAATGATGTTCCTTAGGAGGATTCCTTGATACATATAAATAAAAGATACGTTGTTATAATTTGTTGTTCGAACTCGTATAAATTATTTTTGCCCTGCCGACCAGTTGGAACTACGTAGACGACTCTTCTCACTACGAATTCCCTTATATCATTACATTGGATGATGGTACTATCTAGTACAACATATTTCGTTTGTGTTTTGTTGTTGGTTTCTAGTCACTCAACAAGTCAGTTAATATTACTGTTAACAACAGTGATCAAAATTGAATTTGATTCTTTTCAATGGTTTTATAATATTGGAATAAGATGATCTATGAAATTAGCTGAGTGACCAGTCAAATGTTTGGTTGCTCAGTGGTTCCAACCTCTAGTGGAAAGGGGGTGCTAGGTGCTCTCATGTACCACACTGCAACCAGTACTTGGTATGTGTTATAAATCATATCCCTATACAATTTTTCCTGTCGTCTACTGCTGTATGGATACATACCGGAGTGTGACTGTAGTTCCTGTACTGCTGCAGGTCAGTCCCAGCTGCTGAACCAGACGTCCATCGTCAGTACCCAGCCCACCACCCTCCTCAGCATCCAGGTGGAGAACATCCACCAGCAGCTGACCAGCGGGTCATCTGAGGACAGCGGCGTGTCCAGTACCTCCGCACAGCTGCTCGATGGACAGCAGGACCAGATCAACCAGCCAACAAATGAGGAACCAAAGGTGAGAGTCAAGTCAATTCACTTGGCAAAATGTTGTATAAGACTACTAGGTACTACTGCAGTACAATCGACATATGTAGGCTCTAAGCTATGACATTAGCTATAGAATATTGGTAGAAGACAAAATGTACAATGTGACAAAAGAGATAGTGGTATATGAGTGATCACTGTTTTTGTTAACATCATATACATGCAAATTATTTGAAGACATATGCAAACTGTGAGTGGGCAAATCAACCATCCGTCACCCGCTTTTTGCCTACCATGACATCATAGCGATTGCTCATATACTGGTATATCTTCCTGCAGTATGATGTATTGCTGATTATGATTCATGTTCTTGCAGAAGAGGAAAGGTGGATGGCCCAAAGGGAAGAAGAGGAAAAAGGAAACAAGAGACAGCAATGCACCAAAGGCACCTGTAACTGGGTATGTCTGTGAGAAAATTATATTAATGTATAACAGGAATTATTTGCCTTACAACCCCATCCACTAGAGCCGTGATCACCTTGCAACAACATATTTGGCAAATTGCTGGACAATTTTCATACACAAAGAATATTTTTTTTTACCTAGGAGTACAATGTATATAAATACAACATGTATATCTATAGGGAAATAGAGATATCTGCTTTATGGGCTTGCATGTATGTCTTCCCCACAGGTATGTACTGTACTTGACTGAGCAGAGAGAGAAGTTGAAGGTGGAACATCCTGAGCTTCCCTTCACAGAGATGACCAGACTTCTGGGCAGCAGGTGGTCAGCACTTTCTCAGGAAGACAAGCAGGTACATGCTGTTCAGCTCTTCACGTCATGGGAAAATCATCTTGCAATTTTAAGGCAAATTGCTAGAGGGCTCTCTTGATTTGACTTCTGAACAATGTAACATCTTGTGCCATGATCACTTTGACTAGAAATACCTGGATGCAGCAGAGGAGGATAAGCGGAGATACATCGAGGAACTGAAGGCTTACCAGCAGTCAGAGGCCTACCAGTCATGGCTCAAACGTCAAGCAGCCAAGAAGTTAAAATGTTTAGTAGGTATGTATGTCAATGAAGGTCAGATGTCCAGGTAAACCGTACTCACAGACAATTCAAACTCTACTTCTGGATAAAATACAGAGATTCATACCATGAAAGTAATCTCTGAATTCTGCCCATCAGTAGAGTTTGAGTTGTCCATGTGTTAAGTAGTTAGGGCTGCTTCCTACAGTATATTGCAAACATTTTGTACTCAATGATGTTATTGTTAGAGCTGTGTACCTAAACCAATTCTATGTACAGGTACATGTACCTGCAGCTAGATAATTCTACAGGTACATGTAACACAAGTATTAGATACACAGCCCTAGTCAGTACTGTTCTATGATTTATTCAGACCACATTGTAAAGCACAATGGTTCCTCTTGGAAACAGTTCATTGACATTGTGCTCATTCAACCCTAGTGTATGTTCAAATGACGTAGTTATACAGTGACCTGTCCAAGTTGCCATAGGTGGATTATATAACGAGATGGATTTATGCTCTACATCATAGATAATCCCCTGTATCTGTCTCAGAAGGCTTAATCACTGTCCGTCTGCCTCGTGTTTGGATTCTGCTTTAAATCCCTTAATCTGGCCAGGACATCTTGAGTAGGATGTGAGGAGTCTCTTATCCATTAGCAGTTGTCTGATGGATTTGTGTTAATCCCTACGTACATGCCTGCTGTATCCCCTACTCGTATAACAGGGTTACGTAAACTCTTGAAATTTCTTTGCTTCTAATCTTTCGTCAATCCTTCAAAATGTTCAGGATGACATGATGTCAGAGGCTTCGTGCAAGGGTTTCATTTACATTCTTGCTAGCCATGTATGTTGTAGCTGTACATTTTGTTAGAGTTGGATAATTGAATTACTTCTGTTGGATAATTGAATTAATTCTTTGGTAATGGTACATTTAATTCAGTGGTAAATGGTACATTTACATCAGTAACAGATGCTTCTGCGTCCTATGAAAAGATATAGCTCATCACAGGTGTTATTTATTCTTTTTCTATGTTCATACCTCACACAAATGCATCTCTACAATCTCTTTAAGTGCAAACAAAGGTCTTAACTTATTCCCGTGTTCTCATCAGATGTAGAAACTATAGATGGAGAGGTGGACTCTATTGTGTTAGACTTAGAGGTGAGTTGAACATTAAGATACTCGCATATTTCTGCCTGATAAAAGATCTTCTTTTCATTTTTTCAAATTTATATCTATCATAGGGTGAGGTAGGTAGGAGTATGTTTGAAATAAAAGCACTCAAGTCACTCATAGACAAGGATGTCATTTATGTTTATATTTAAAATTTTTTTGTCATATTCTCAGGAAATATGGTTCCTAACATGCTGAAGGTTAAACAATGTAAACTGTTTTGGGTGAAAATTCTGGTTGACATCCATTTGTTTGTTTGTTTGTGTATCTAACATTATTCTCTGACAGGACGACCCCAGTGACCTGTACTGTAAAACATGTAACCAGTACTTCAGCTCTCTGCACAACAAGAAGGAACACATGTACGGCAAACAGCACCTGCAGATGCTTACAGGTAAGGAACACATTATGGAAACAGCACCTGTAGATGCTTTCAGGTAGGAAACATAGGTATGGCAAGCAGCACCTGCAAATGCTTACAGGTAAGGAATATATTATTATGGATGTCACTCCAAGACACAAGAAAATGTTCAGACTATATGCATGATGTACAAAATTACAAGTAGATGTACCAACTACTAAGTACCTAATACCAGCTCAGAAAAGAACAAGAAATAGCCTTGCCCTCAAGTACCACAGTAATCAAGCCAAGATTGAGGTGTTCAAAATTATTTTTCTAGAACTATTGTTCAGTTGAACTTGTTGTCACTGAGTACAGCAGGGCCCTCCTCACTAGATAGCTTTGAATCACAGCTGTTAGTCCTGTTCTAAGATGAATGTACCCAACATTTCCCACCAGGTGAGTTTGAGCGGGAGGCAGAGCTGACTAAGCAGGAGGAGGACCGGCTCCTGTCAGCGACAGTGGAGGAGCCGGAGTGTCTGGACAGGACTGCCTTCCTGGAGCGCTACAAGGGACCCAACAGTGCCGAGAACCTCAAAATGGACATCATAGAGGCCAACACATGTCAGTACTGGTGGAGAGATAGATATATGGTTACACTCTAAGGTAGAATGGGGAGGGTTGAAATCCTAACAAAGGTAGAGCATAGGAAGATAAAAGCAGTGCTTTTGTCCAGCTGCTTTTCAATATTTTAGGGCCCAGCCACAATCATTGTATGAGAATTGCATGATGGCAAACTGTGGGCATTGTTGAGACAAGTCATGGATATATCATGCAAAATTCAACTGTCTTGTTACAGAAAAGTCTGTTTTAGATCCTTGTTGGCAGATAGTGCTGCCATGGTCTACTTCATAAGCCTACGTCATCAAAATACAATAACCTACAGCAAATACTCATCTGGTAGCACAATACATTTTGTAATGTTCCTCTTTATATGTCAATAAATCAGTTTGACCCTATTCATATTTATATTTTATTTCTTCCATGTCTCAGTAAGAGAAATGGAGATTGGAGAGTTGAGAAGATCCCTGGAGATTTCCCGTGAGAGGCACTTACAACTACAGAAGCAGGCACAAGTTTATAAGGTAAGGCTTACACAATCAGCCATGATATTCTTTAAAACATGACAATTTATATATCACATGAAAGGTATCTTGACATTATTATGTTGATTAGAACATTGTCCTTTACACAGTAGATGAGAGACAGAGATTTCAGACTTCCCAAGAACTATGCAATCCTCAGCTTCCAGAATTCCCCTTGTTGAACTTTGCTGGCTCACCTTTAACCACCTGTCGTTCTACCGTCAATCTTTCCCCCTCTCACTTGTTGTCAATGTACTCTGTCCAAATGGGTACACACAGCACAGCTCAGCCATGTGACCCAAAATAATACTTCTGTAATGATGTTATTAGGCATGTCAAAGAAAGCAATTGTGTGTGGTTCCATGATACATAGTGACTAGTTGCTGTAATGTTTGTCCTATTTTTTACAGCTAAGACTCCAGAAAGTGGAGTCAGAGGTGGAAAACATGAAGGCATATGGAGCGTCATTAGCCACACAGCTTGACGGACTACGGATGGTGCCAACTCTGTTTGGAGTCATTAACTTTTAACCACTACAAAGTGTGAACCCAATATTGTACAGTTTGTTGTAGAAATGTCCATTACTTTGTATATATACACATGTATCAACAATAGCTCCTGTGGCCCAATAGGTCTATCAGGAGATACTTGATTTTTCTTACTTACATATCAATTCAGATACTCATTTACATACATTGCACCAGTTACACTTGTCAGAATCATTCTGAGTAACTGATGAATGGTAGTGGATGATATCAGAAATGTCTGACTCTTTAGAGCATTCATGAAGTTTCATAGCAAGTAATGTTCTAGTACCTGGATTCCTAACCTTCATCAATGTGTCCATTGCATAGCTATTGTTAGAGCAGAACTTCAGTCTGCAGTGGAGAACTCCAACCCATGCAGGGGTCCCAGAGGGGGAGGGGGTGGTGTGAAAATGGGGAAAAATTACATCACCAGGGCTCCGAAGATTTCATCTAAAAACTGCCAACAAGACATGATGACATGCTATAAACCTTTAAACTATTTGCATATTAGATTATCCACCTCTAAAGCTGGTAAGAGTTTTGCTGTACAAGACTGACCACATGGGGATCATGTGATAAGAAAGTACAGCATTACATGAGTGAATATCGCACAGTTCTGTGCCATATTTTACTTAAACCTCACACTTCTACATACTTTATTCCTGCAAAGAAATATTTGTACAGTGAAAACTTAAGTGTAATCAATTACATTGCAGCTATTTGCTGTTTATGATTGCCAAACATATGTGTACATGTATGATTAGCAGTAGTCCATTTATACACAGTATTTTTGTGGGCCAGGAAGCCCATATGTACTTAAGGTGGCCCGAAAGTAATTCTGAAATCAGCAATTATAATAGTCTGTGTACTCAAGACATGGTCAAGACAGTATCTGTCAAAGTGACAGATATTAATATGATTATTCATACCAAGTATGAGCATCAGAAATTCTATCAGCATAGAAATAATAGTATGAAATTGCAAGTAGTTTTACTTTGTATGATTGTGTATAAAAGTGTCTTGTACAGTACATATGAATATTTATTTTTACATCAACTTCCTGGGTTGCATGACTTGTGTATATGTCAAATGTAAGTATAAGTTATATAGCTTATTGATCTATGAACTAACAGAATGTACAAGTATTTGTAAAAAAAAAGCAAACTTTGTTTTCAGTTTACCTTTGAACTTTTCTGTACTAAGTGGTGGTGTCATTTAAGGTAACAAAATCTCTTAAAGATGAAAACTGTATATGGTTCGGGGTCTTTAAGGACTCTCTGTTAGTTACATCAAGCAGTTGTTAGAAGGAAAATAAAACAGTTTGGACAGAATTATTTCTAAAATGCCGTTGTCTGCATGCTATTAGAGGTTGAGGGTTCCCAGATAGTGCCACTGTCCAGACATGGCCCATGCCTTCTGTTGGCGCAGAAAAAGCTGCCAGGGGGCATAACCCTTAACAAGCCCAATTACTACCTACCAAGAAAAGAGCATTACTACATATGAGCAGCATGTCCAGAACTCGAGATATGATAACCGGAATTCTTGCTGCAGCACCTTAGAAAGCCGCCACGTGACCCATAATCTAATCTAATCTAATCGTTTTTCCGACAGCTGACAACATAAGATGCAGCCACAAATCAAGTTATGCTGGTCACACACACGCACATACACGTACACTCACACACATACACAAACACACATGCCCCGAAAACATAATATCGGTGAAGGCAATAATCGATTAGAGTGTTGTACGATGTGATGGAATGGCATCTGAAAAGATGAACATGCAAATACCGGCAGCCCACCTTTAAAACACCTAAAGAATTTACCGATATACTGTTGTTATGCCAATCAAAGCCACATATGCAAATCAGCCCCAGGTATCACAATAGGTCACCTTATCTACTGTCTGGCGTGAGTGAACCAACGGGAAGAGTTACGGGGTGAGTCATTTCAGCTCTTACAAAAGTAATGCACGTAACCTATCACGTTAAAAACACGTTTGTTATCGTTATATTGCGGTACTAACCATCATTGTGCTCAGTTGTTGTTCAGGGCAAGGAGGTTAAAGTTCAGGGTTGATTTTATCGTCACTCTTCCTTTGGTCAAAACTCTAAGTCTAATTGCCATTATTTTATTTTAATCGCCATTACTTACTGCTTGAACTGCTAAATTGTGGCCTGCAGTCAGGATCAGTTGCATGTTATCGTATGCGTGCTATTGACTGTGTTGTTGTTCTAGATTATTATTGTATGTTTAATTCTGTGCTGTTGATGTTCAGATATCATTTTGCATGTTAATCCGTGCTGATGTTGTTTAGAGATGCTGTTACCATGGAATTATTGTTCAGGGATGCTGCTACGTGTCACGTGTTACGTGCTGAACTTCTCTGCTTCAGGAATTCGAATGTTGTTGTCGTGTTGTTGTTGTTGTTGTTGTTTTGATGTTGTTCAGTGATTGTGCTGTTGTTGTGTTGTCCAGGGATGCAGTGCAGTGATCGTTCTGTTGTTGTTGTTGTTGTTGTGTACAATGTTATTCAGTGATGTTGCCTGTCCGGCTGAGGCGGAACGAGTGCCTGCTGTTGTCGGTGTACCTGGTGTGTGTACCGCTGCTGGTGACGCAGTTCTGGCAGGATGGGGCGCGGTCCTACCGCACGCCGAGGCAGCAGGGAGGGGAGACCGTCACTCTCATGACAGTTGAGAACATCACTTCGTGCGTCCTTCCCAAATATCACAGGTTTATGATTTTTTAATGTTTGTTTGTTTGTTTGTTTGTTACTTCCAGTACGGTAGTATTGTTTTGAGTGGCGCTAATTTATGGTAGGTTTGTATGTTTGGGTTCTAAAGTGAGTGAGCGGAGATTGGGTTTCACATGAGCAGGAGTTTGACACGTACATTTACTGTAACGCTAGGGATGATTCTCTGTCATCTGTTTACCCGAAGTATGAATACGTACAGTCAACCTAACTTTTCTTTGTAAAGGTGAACTTTGCAATTGGCTGATAACATTATAACGCGCACTCCAAGTACTTAACTACATCTCGCCCATCGGGTTATGTCTCATAACCTTCAACAGATGATTTTCTGAGATGCTTTGGAAGTGCTGGGTTGGGGACAAAATGGTCAGATGAAGCCAGCTATTTAAATGTGGATTATATATAATTAACGTGATGATTGCGACAGTCCCAAAGCAGTTAAAACTCCCAAGGAGACCATCGCTAGTCCCCGCGCCATCTTTCGGAATGGCAGTGTATTCCAGACCAACAGCACTGTCGTGGAGACACCAAAGGACCTTCTCAATTTCTTCACCACCCTGGAGTCCAAATCGTGGCGATTCAACAAAAAGCGAACTGCAGACTTCAGGTACACACTTTTCAGACGACCTAGGTTGTGTTTGGCATAGGTTTTATTTGTGTGGCTATTCTCAAGTTTATTTTCAGTGTTAAAGTCCAAATACATTCGTCGTATGATCGTCGCACGATTGCAAACCTAAGCTATATAAGGTATTCTTGGGATAGTCCTGGATGTGTCGTACAACATTTTTCTGACTTGTTACGGAAAAGGCTCAGATGCTTCAACCTTGCAAGCGGTAACAGACTGTTTATACTGCAATATTTACGACATGAAAATCGTACGAGGGCCTACGACGATCACGAATGTGACCGCGCCGTTGTTAGCGCAAATACTCTAGAAAAATCCGTTCTCTTTTCTGTTCTCTATTTCCTACATTGACGTCATCGCAGACGACAGTTGGAGGAGAAAACCCAGACGAGACAGCTGATGGTGCTCACGAGGCGAAACACGCCGCCGAAATCCAGGATTAAATATGCCAAGGCTCCAAACGAAAGCTTCTACATATCGGAACAAATCTGGAGAAACCAGCCACAGGTACATGGAGGGATACGGGGATATTTTATCTAGTCTATCAGCTATCATACATCTATAAGTAGCTAGTCTTTTGTGACATAAGATAAAAAATAATATGCAAATTATGTAAACTTTATTACAGGTATTTACAGACGATTCACGTTTACTGGCGTAAATAAATTTAGTTGAAGAGCTCCTACCGACATGTGCTCTTAGTTATAGACTGATGAACTGAGCTTTGATTGGTCAAATCAAGGAGGTTAACTTAGTTTTAAAAAATAATAAAATTTTCACTTCTCCAAAAATGTACATAAACGTGTATAGAGAGTAAAGGAACCAAAAAGCCAGTTCTGACGTCTGCCTGCGTCATGTGGAGAGTTAGCTAACCCTCTGGCCAGCCTGAGAGCAGACACGTGTTGACGTGAAGGGCGTGGATCCATGCTTTGTCTTCATATCTTCCCCACCGGAGTGATTCAGTCGAAGGCACGGTGAACCCGGACATCATCAATCAACAAATGGTTTCCCGAAATGTTATGCCGCCCTGTTAACCCTTGTAATATTTCGCAATATTGATTGTAAACATTTCACAGCATACAAACAGCTACATTCATCTAATCTCCGATTCTAGAGACAGCGACTACATAGCTACTATGGCAGATCGCTCAACGAATTCCATATACATTTTTATTAGGACCGAAAGTTGTGTTTTATTATCTTTTAAGTGCCCCCTTTACGTTTTGTACGCTATTCAAATTTTAATAAATCAAGGCTCACACAAATTCATTTGGTCGCAGTACGTACGGCCCCCAGCGATCGCCCTCTAGTGCAAAGGGGCCCTCTTAGTAGGCAAACCTTTTGATTTGTGCGTCTTTTGACCACTCAGGATGTGCCATTTGACGAAGAGTACCACATGAGATGCAGCATCGTTGGAAATGGCGGAATTTTAAAGGGGAGTGGATGTGGAAAAGAAATTGACAAGTCGGATTTTGTTATAAGGCGAGTTAATGTTTCCTTTTTTTTATCAAATACATAACTGGGATAAAAAAAACATAAAGTCGACATAACGTGGAATAATTTGACAGACAAAGGTTACCGAAAAATAGCCCTGAGCCACAGAACTGGCAAAACGTCACTCAGACAGCCCCAAAGTTTCCACAGAGGCTCTGATTGCATTTCAGCACCACGGACAGGGTGACATGTCTTCATGTGTGTTACTTTTCACTAGTCGTTAACTGTAGTCATATAAATGAAGTTCTATTTGTAGCGTGCTTTTGAAGCACGCGTAGACTAGTACTATTGTATATACGTATATACGCTTAGTATTTTCCCATCTCGGTTATTTTCTGACACGAACATATTCTTTCCTACCTTTGTATTTTTTTCTAACCATCAGAATCGCTATTCCTTTTTCCTAATCGCATTGAACATTGCAGCAATTTATATTATCTGTATAGAATTGTTAACAAACCATACCTACTTCAGGTTGAGGCACACTAGTGTTTCCCCCTGCGTCTGTAAGTTTTAAGTTTGTAATGATATATAGATACTGAATATTAATTTTGCAGGTTTAACTTCCCGCATGTGAGTCGGCCGTATGTGAAGGATATCGGCATCAGAACCCACATGCTGGCCTGTAACGCCGGGATCATCGACAGGAAGTAAGAACAACATAAATAAAATAAGCACAAAATCAACTGGATAAATTCTCTAAAGTAGTCAGACATTTCGGATAGCATCTGTTATCTGTTATATCTTTGACTGGGAATGCCAATGGACGGGCGCTAGCTATCTGAAACGTCTGACTCTTCAGGTTGCTTGCATTGAGTCATGTATTACCAAATGTTCTACCTAGATGTCTTCATCGACGTGTTAAGGACAATGTAGATAACACGCATTTTCTCAATGGCTTCCACTGACACAGTCACAGGGGTCGGGTCGGAAATCACGAAGCAAATTTCGAAGACAAAGATTAGCAAGTTTGGCTACATCTGTATGTTTTGTTCTGCTGCATCTGGAAGAGATGATCTTCTAACTTTGACGACGTTACTCCTGCTTCAGTTTCAGAAAGATGCACAGCCTTTCCAGGAACTGGTTACAGAAATATCAGATGATCTTCCGCGTGGGGAAGTTCGGGAAGAGCACGTTACTGGCCTTCCCGTTCATGGTCCCCGGCGGGCATCAGTCCAGAGTCGTCAAGATGCAACAAGTTATCAGAGCGCAGAAAATCAGCAACAAGGCAAGGCACCCTCTTGTGCCTTCTGAATAACGTTGAACTTTGATTTCCAACACACTCAAGGACTTACCCGAATTTTCGACTAACCAAGTCTAGTCTTCGACTTAGCAATCCACCATTGCTGTGACGTCACGTAGAACACGTGACTAGGTGAGTAGTGAATCACAGACAGACTACAGTTGGTCAGTCAGAAATTTGGATACATCCTGATGATCTTTCTTAGCTAGTACAATTCAAGGCTTGATTCAGAATGACTTCTAAACTTTCAAGCTAAAAAAAGTCCAAATGAATGATATCAATACTTCAAAATTGAAACCTTTCTCTCGCTACCCATTTTTTCTTAAAACCTCTGTACCACTACCAGGCCTAGTCTCATCATCATCATCACCATCAATCCGATAGTTTGCCTGAATGTTGCGTATCCCAGATGTCAATTAAAATGCATATATAGACTACTCTACTGTAAAAGTAAAATGATACACGTAAGGTGTGCAGAAAATGAAATAATTCGTTGTCAGTTATCCAATTGCTACTTCTTTTCATAAAAGTTGCAAGAGTCCACACTTGTTTCTCTTCCCTAGGTTGTTTTTAACAATCCGCGGCACCGACACCTTATGTACGACTTTTGGAAATCACGGGGACTTCAAACTAGGAGTTTAAGTTCAGGTGGGTCTATATGTCTTTATACGTTTGAGTTTTCATGTTTATGAATAGTAATGGATTTTATATAATATTTAAAAAATAATGCCTGAGAGTATTAAATTAAATTTTTCCAGCATTAGATGTTCTCTCGATCGAGAACCGTTTAATGTGATAATGTGATCAACACAAACTGAGCAAATACGACCGAGGTTGTTTGGTAGGCGTTTCATGGATACCACTGGGCGCACTTCATGTCAATAAACCTGCTCCTTGGATCTAAATCAATAAAAGGACATTATATAAAGTCCTTGGTCAGTGTTACGTCAGGTGCAGTTTTTTCTACATTTTATTTTACGCAAGATGCTTGCATTGAGGTTAACGACCCGTTCTTCAGACAGCATTTGATGCACAAGCTATAGCTTTTTACACAATATTTAAACATGACACCATGGAACAAGATAGCAGTACAGTTATCATTATTCGCCGCCTTCAGAACGTCTTGGAAAATTGATCTAATTGTTACATTAATGGAAGTTAACCAGCGTTTTCTGTCGACTATTGTCAATTCATTCTGTATTCAAGAGCAATAAGAACGTAATGAACTTAAACAGCCATCTGCGCAGATTTAAGGCTATTTTTGTTTCATCTTGACAGATTGTTAAGAAGATACGAGTATTTTGCTCTCCTAGGCAACATGTTTAAGAGACAGGTGTGAGTCACGGGAAATGCGCACTTACTGTTTAGTTCAATTTCCCAAACAATTCCTGTTTGCTATATAACAACGAAGCATGATTGACACGTGGTAAAAGCACGTGGGCGGGGTGACGGTTACAGACCATTATGTCGACTGAAGCTCGTACAGCTGCAGATGAGCCCTTCTTCTGGTATTAATGGAGACAGAAGTGATGTAGCGAAGGTTGTTTTCTTCTTCTGGTTTGGTTTGAAGCGTGGGTGTGACGTTTAATGGCGGAATAATTGCCCATTTACTTTTCAACTAGGATGGCTTTCAGGCCACCGCTAAGATATGTATTTACCATCTTAAAATGTAACGTTTTTTGATGAACCACAAAGTGTGTGTGTAGTTTGTGACGTGTGAGTCAGCCATCCCTACAGTTTCTAAATATACAATTTCTGTTTTACACAAAAGATTATTTTTTAGCGTTGTAAAATATTGTGTCTCCTGTAGTAGACACGACAATGTAAAACTCTCATTCTCGTTGTTCAGGGTTCTATGTGATCAACGCTGCTCTGTCCTTCTGTGACGAGGTGGTGGTTTACGGCTTCTGGCCGTTCGACAAAGACCGTGCCGGGCGGCGGCTGCGGTACCACGTCCCGGCGCAGGCCACCACCGTGGACGCCGGCATGACCAACCCCTGGCACCGCATGGACCGGGAGTTCTTCAAACTAGCGGAGCTCTACTCGCAGGGAATCATTAAACTAGTCACCAAACCATGTGTCAAACCACCGGCGAAGAAGAAGAAGAAGACAAAACCCAAAAAGTCATAGACACTTACGGATGGTAAGCCTGTGACTTGACTATGGGTCTTATGTAGGTTACAAAACCGTTGTTACAAAATGGTTGAAAGCGTTGTTATGCTTCAATGTTGACATACTGATAGTTTAACAGTGGGCTATACAAGAATGCGGAGATTTATGACTTGTCTTGATCCCCAGGATACTGACCCGCAATCATACAGATTCCACTGCCACGATATGCCGTGATGAAACCTTCTCCGCAGGTCGCAATCAAATTAAGATTCACGTCTTAACTTTAATAATTTCTTGAGTCATGTCTGACATTTTTAGGACAGGACTTGTGACCCGTCTTGGGCAGGGTCGCAAACCAATCAAGTCAAAACGCCTTGGCTATCATATCATACAATATAATGTCAAGAGTGAAGTGAGGTTGTAACTAGCAATTTTTCTCGGCTCAAGACTTGTCACAAGCCGTGCCTGTAATACGTGCAACAGGCTTAAGTCATGAATCAAAAACGGCTCAACCTACCAGGTCGTCTTACAAGACAAGCCTTGGACGACTCGGGTGATCCTTTTTGTATGATGATACAGCAGGATCATACAAAAAGGATTACCCGAGTCGTCCACGGCTATGATAAGACGTGATTCTTAACGGACGTCACGATCCGTTCCCGTCAATTTCCTTCCACCGAGATAATGTCTTCATCCTACCCGGCCTGCCAGTAAAGTCCCGGCCACACATACACCGCACGGTGCACCGACGGCGGAGGGTGTTCCGCGATGATCGTGCCGTAGATATGAGACCGAACAGATGCAATAGTTTAATTTTGGGACTATTGCGCCAGTTGTTTTCAAACCGGCACGATCGGTGGGGAAACCCCTCCATCGTAGGTGCATTGTGCGCTGAGTGTGACCGGGGCTTAACGTCCACAGCAGGGCAGCCAGGTAAAGGACAATGACGATGACGATGAAGCTCATTGCCCCCTGTGGGGGCTAAATGTCGTACTAGTAAGTCGGGTATCTAGAGTATGATATATGATATAAACTTCCCAAATAAAGAAAAATAAACATATAAATAAAGGCTCTGTGTTTGTTACCCATGCCCTGTGATCCACAGAAATTGCGACATAGAAATAGACAACCAGTTTCTCTCCAATGTCCTTTATTTAGTCCAGAAAGAAGCAGTTTCTTCCGGTGGTTTATAGCTTCGGAGTTTGCCTTTATGAACTGATCCTGTACAGAGCCAATATTACAATATATGCTGCACTCACCGGAGAAATCAGTTGTCTTTTAAACTGCTGTGACGTATCAATGTTCCGGCAACGCCTCGTGGGCGACTCCTTTGGACCACCGACCGTTTTTCTTCTTTTTTTTTCAGTTTCTATCATTGGTCAATCTATATGAATAAAGAAGCTGGACCGGTTGCTCTACTGCGTTTAAAACACCTGTTCATCTCTGTAAATGTGAACGAAGAAGGCTACAAGAATGACTATGGCCAATAAAAAGCCACACATGATCCGCCATGTTGTACCACAGGTACACATTTGAGGTTGTTCCGCTAAAACCTTCATTGTGCGATTTGATTTTCTGTGTCTATTGGTCCACGAAACACTACGGTAGTCCACCATTCGCAATGTGGCTAGAACGGAAGGATCATTCCATTCACGAATGTCTAGAAGGGGTGCTCGGAAAATTAATCTTTCCATCCGACTTCACTTTTTCGTAGACTCATTCCATTCCCTATTTCTAAATTATCAACTCTAATCATTTTACTTTTGTTCCTCCGCATACAACATTTCATCTTGCCCTTTGTTTCAGAGTTACCATAACTACTAAGGCTTAGAATTCTTCTTTTTCACCGAACGTTCGAAAATCGCTACGTCACGCATCGGCGCCATGTTGGATGATAACCTGGTAATATAAAATAGCTTATCATCCAACATGGCGGACTTCCGGGTCGATCTCGATTCTGACGTCACGTGAAAAAGTAGAATACACTGAGCCTTTCCATTTCACCCCTCTGAATGGAATAACCCTGCGGTTCTGAGTAGATGTGGGCGCACGAAAGGCGGTCCGTCACCACCATTTCTGCACGTCCGGAGGGGTGTTCCCGGACAGAACCCAGTGGGGCAGCACCGACCGCCGGTCTTGCCTTCTTGCTTCTTCGTCTTCAGCGTTCCTCGCGGAGCATTCTGGAGACAGACTGCATTTTTCTGAGGAGAAGAAGAGAAAAGATGCCGCTTGTACATCATAAATCGACTTATTTTGTTATACTGATTAGGTCAAGGGCATGTCCAACAAGAGGATTCTTGGACTAAGAACAGCCTGGAACCACGTGTATCATACTACGATATCAACAAATTATCTATCTTGAATAGTGATATAGACATTTGTATTTGGCACATGTAGAATATTGACAGTTCGGTCACATTCGTCATAGGTCGTCGTGTGTTGCAGTTTTCAACCAGGCTGTAACAGAATCAAGTTAACCGCCGACAAGGATCTAAGGTAGCGTTTTTCGTAATAACAAGATAGCTGAATTTCCAGGAAACACGACGGATGCATGACGTTTGTGACCGGCGGACCTCTAGTCTACTATGTGTACTACTCGTACCTCCGTCCATGCAGCACATCCCTTCTCCTACGCAGGTGCCTGTCTGCTGGCCGGGCAGGGTGCAGGACGGGCCGTCCGGTCTGCACGGCACGGGCACCAGGTTCTCCATGGAGCACTCCAGAGCCACGCTCAGGCTGCGGGTACAGCCGGCCAGCGGGCTGCAGCACGTGGTGGGCCCGATACACCGGCCCGACAGCGACGGCCCGCAACGAGGGCACTGCGAGAACCGTAAAAAGGGGGAAAAGAACAACGCTAAAGCCCCGGTCACATACATCGTAAGATGCACCTCCGAAATCGCCGTACGTCGAATGATTGAGAAGGAACAGGTGCAATAAATAGTTCAAAATACTATCGTTTGATTTGTAAAGTAATTGTACCCCCTTTCTACTCATATCTACGACGTACGAACTCCATCGTGGGTGCATCGTAGAATGTATGTGACATCTTCTTAATTAACATGCGAGTGTGAGCCACTGTATTTCCTCTATGTTGGATTTTATTGCCCTGGAACAAAGCCAAAACATGAATTACAAATAAAACTACAGATTTGAGTTGTAGAAAGAATCGCTTCATTGAGAGGTAATTTTCACAAATTTTACCAACTATCAATCATCAGTTCTCGGATGGTGAATACAAAATTCAACAGTAGAATAGAATGAATGAACTCAGTTGCTCAACAATCGCGCATGACATAAGGTATGACAACAGTATTAAACAGCAATACTACAAGACTAATTTATCCAAAAAAGTATGACTACAAAATATTCTCGAAAGCAGTATAAGAGCGACATTATCTTCATGATGATTTGGTATTGCCTTTGGAATATGATACATGCATGAGCGACAAGAAAAAAGCTGTTGCTCCTGCCCATGCCAGCGTTATGAACATTGATTTGTACGTAGGAGGCTGTTAGAGTACTTTTCCGCTGCCGTGGAGTTAAAATTCTCGAGAGTCCGAACAGTCATCATGTTGTCAGATGTAACGGCGAAGAACAATAATGGATCGACTTCAGATAGCTCACCCCGCGACCTTTCTTGTCTTACGTGCAGGTTTGTATGCGGGGCTTATATAAGGGAATCTAACCTCCCACTCCAGGGTATTCACCTGTCAGTCACATCAGAACACGGCTCACACAGGCGATGTTTGATATTTTCAGATATTAAAGTTTTGCGCCAAAACGTCTGCACTTCTCGTAAACTACTGTCGCAGATGCAACTGAGCGGTTAAAGCTGAATGGTCTTTCATTTTTGTTAGCGTCGATTCTTTTGACGTAGTTTTCTGGTGTCACCTGGGGTACGTCAGCGTATTGTTACAGCATAACTTACGGCAAGTTTTCTCAGTCGACAAGGGCTTTGGTGAACATGATATTGCTCATTTGCAAACTTTCAAACTTTATTATGCAATCTGATTTGCAATCATTGAAACTGAATTGCGTTGATTTTACACAGTACATTGACAGTGCGTAGTTAAAGTTAAAATATCATCAGCGTTACTACAAAATGTTCAAATTATATAACATTATACAAGACGATTTAGACACAACAACAAACAAAAAAGGAACGATGGACGGGTAGAGTTTTGTAGGCGTCACATGTACGATAGTGATTTGCTAATTGGTGCTCTGAGTCCCATGCGACAACGGAGGTTGTAATAAGTCTCCACTACAGGGGCAGGGGCAACATGCCAGGATTGTGTTCAAAAAGGGCTTCATGTTTCAGTAAAACGTTGACAAAGCGTCCGGTTGGTGCTGGGGACGCAAACCTCTAATTAGCGCATTACCAAAGTCGGCAGTTGGCAAAGGAAAGTTTTCTTGTGAATACATCAAAGATGAGTTACTAAAAGGGATTCGTATTTCAATGAAACAGTTTTGCTTCCCACGTAATAAGGATGCGGGCGGCGACAACTATTACTTGCGTAATTCCGCTGTAGGCTTCTTCTCTCATCCCCAACCATAATTGGGTCATTATCGAAGAGCTAGATGTCATTAGCATGAAATGATAAAGGTATACTTCACGTTCGCGTTCATATATCCACGCATTTCCTGATTGAATTGAAGCTGATGAACACTACTTTCTCAAGGCGAGGCACGCGGTCGTCCCTATCTATTTCTTTCTAAAGTACTCTCTCCTCCATAATTGTTATCACCATTTAGTTTAAGTCAAGGGGAGGTTACATAATTTCAAACTACACAACACCAAATTTAATTTCTATCCCTGACATTTGACGGACAGCCCAGTTGAGCGCAGATGTCTCTGTATTCTACAGTTGGCCGGTTACAAGTTTCACCCCGTTGTACTGCTGTCAGCGGTACGTGTCTCAGCCGTCTGAAGGGAGCAGGCATGGCGGTTCTTTAATCATCGGTAGTGTCATATAGAAACAGGCCTGTCGCATGCATGGGTGCTGATGCCGTTATTAAACACGCAATTTCGGATACCAGTTCATGCATTCAGTATGATTAATTTATGTTTCATCAAACAACTTTCCCGAAAGTAGGGCATCGAATGATGGCATTTTCTAGGTCAAGTTTGGTAATCCAAATCCCCATCTTTGCATACACTTTACTCTCCAGTATTATCTAATGCAGACGCAAGCCCGCATTATACATTTCAATATTCGATTTCTGCATTCGAATTTAGAATTAAAGCAGTTAGCTAAATTATACTTAATGTATATATCACAAGGGTAAGCGGTAGGTGAGATATACCTTTAGAAGTGAAACGGGCACGTTCTGCAATATATGCCCACGCCACCCGGTGGACCAGTGTCACACACCAGCCAAAGTCGTCCTTTCCTTTCTACCATCTTACACACATCTAGCATCCATCCGACGTATTGAGTTATGTTTTCCCTCTATATCTCAGGTTAATAAAGACGTTCTTCCCGTTACAATGCGGTCGCGCTTCTGTATCTTATAACATAAACGCACAGCAAGTGCTACAAAAACCATCACGGTGACTTAGCTTAACAAACGACCTGTGATTTCATTCTTTCTTTCTTAAAGATAAACAATTGCTATTGCTATTCCTCCCCATGTAGATGGCCTGGGGTGCTCATGTTCTACGCACCCCTTACACACCACATCCCCTAACGTTTTGTTAGTTTTGTTTCTTATACATCGAACTCTTACATCACCATGCTTCAAATACAATGTATAAAATGAAATGTTTCACAAATTTCATTTTGGTCGATCAGCGACCGCCGTCTAGTGGAGTTATGATAAACAACCCGTCCACAAATCATTTCAAACGTGCAAACAACACCAGCAAACAACCGAAACAATCTCACCTCCCTCGCATCATGCCCGCTCCTGGACTCCAGAGCTCTCTTGCCGCCCCGGGGGCAGTTGCTGATGTAGCAGCCGGCAGAATGTCCGACGGTGGCCGCCACCACCACCAGGATCAGCACCACGGACAGGACCATCCCAAACCGCCACATTCTGCCTGCTGGTGTGTCTCCGCTCTGGTAGGTGAGGACTGGGGAGAGTCGGCGAGCCTTATGTAGAGGTCGTCTCGGCGAAGACGTCAGAAGAAATGGACAATGACGGGCGGAACAGGATGAGTCGAGGTCGAGCACTACAACCTCATATCGAGAAACCTACGCAGCTGCGCACGTGGAGTCAGCGACCGTGGTTTTAGAAAAAAAAACTGTACAAGGAATAAAGGAAGTGTGCGTGCGTCATCGCAGACAAGTATTT
>NW_017804398.1:1052038-1055353 GCF_001625305.1 Branchiostoma belcheri
GAGGTAGTCTCCCAGGACCCGGAACAGGGTGCGAACCGCCATCTTAAAGTCTTCTTTCGTGACCTTTGACCCTTCACTTTGGTCGTAAACCTGTGGGTGAAAAGGTAATTTGATATTGTTGAACTGCTACAAGAAGTCACGCACTCATGAAGTATCGACTTACCATAACAATTATGCAACTTTTAAGTTAAAAGTCTTAACTACAATTTCTCGTCCTCGTACCTACAGTATGCTAAATGATGTGAACCTTTACGACTGACGAATCAGAACTGTTTTCATTGATTATGCAAATAGTGTTTTAGTTCATCATACTCTCCACCCAAATTATAAGGATCCAAACTTCTGTCACTTCTTTCTCTCCTAGAAAGATTGTGGAAAAAAGACAAATCATCCACATTACACATGACAAGGAATCAGTCATGACTGGCGTTTGGATGCTATAAACTCAACAGGCATTGAGATGAACACGGAGTCTGACACACGGCCCCATGTGTTGTAGTAATCATATTCTGTAGACGTCTGTAGCTATAGTCGTTGCTATATTGGAGTATTCGCTCTTCTTAAAAACCCAATTATATCTCCCGCCATATTGAAGTAATCGCGTTTATGCCTGTATAATGGATGTCCTTTGATCGCCGATGTGGAGAATCACTGCACAAACGACAACTGTCTAGAAAATATTCTGTTCACTACGATGACAACAAGACGATTCATACCTCATTATTGTCAACCATGACAAGCGAAACCTTATATCAGACATTTTTAGAGTCCGTGAGGCGGTTTGACTTGGGACCGAGTCAATAGATAGGATTCACACAGGCGGTCATTACTGCTTTACACCCCCTTTCCACAAGAGGCAATTTGACAGACAATGAATTTCATAGGTAAAGAATGATTTTTTTTACGTCTTGTATGTCCTGTTGTCTTTTAAATTATACCTTCATATCGTCCATCACATTCCAGTTATAAAATCAAGGACTACACAAATCCACTTTCGGCCGCCGTACGATCGCTGATCTAGTTGAAAAGGGTCCTTCTAGCTTTAAATTTTTTGTTCAAATATTCGTGTGGGATGAAAGTGTTCTCGTACACGCGCACATGCCACGGGAAGCATGAAGGCCACCGATTTTCTAATGCTTTAACCTAAGGTTAAAACAACTCACGCCCTTGTAATTGATTTTAGCACACTCTTCACATACATGGTAGGCGGGCAGCCATGCTATTTCTAACAACATTAGCCCGTCAGTGATTGAAGTGGCACGAGGCAAACCTTAGTGGTCTTGTGAGCGTGGATGTGTACGTATATGACCTTTGCCTTCCTAGTTCGAGAGAAAAGGAAAGGATCATGGAATGGCAAGAAAATTCAACTGCGGAACGTGATTACGTCTAGTTCACAGGAGAGTTGGTTGAATGCTAAGGTGTGAAAGGTATCAATTATAGGACCTATCTGGAATAACCTGAAATTCGTGCATGCAGTACATAGAAAGCTACTAATGGGACCATAGTCTAAACATTTCTTTGTTTTGCTAGCACCTCCCAACATACCAAATATTATATAGATCCAACCACAACCTCTCGAGTTATGCTGTTCACAAACAGGCACACGCGTAGACCTTGACACGTAGACCCAAAAACATAACCTTCTTGGTTGGTTGCTACTTCACAGCCAGTACAGGCCAATGAATTTGAACTTGTAATTCATATCCAATTTGTAGAGTGGCGCTCGTGCACCGTACCAAAAGTATTGAACGTCACTGGCATGCGAATCTGCGTTGCGTTTCAAAGTGCAGTCGCTAGATGTCTCTTACCTCCGCTGCAGGGATACTGTCTGCGGCAGCCTCCGGTGTGAGGAGCTCCGAGGACTCTGCACGCTTGCGGCCCCAGGTGTGCGTGTAGGTGAAGGCTCGGGCACACAGGATCTGTGCCAACAACAGGGCGGCAAGAAGAGCGGGTAGTCTCACTGACATCCTTGGGATTCCTGGAATGAGTGAACAACGAATATGAAATGTTTTCACCGTGGAAAGCACAATTTTCAATCACTACTAGTGTAGAGTCTAGACTGCACAGAATCACAGGCAATTCTTTGCTTTTTTTTTCTGACATCCTCCACCTTAAAGTAGGAATACTACGAGTGAAAGATAACGCCAGTTGCAGCTCGCTTGTACATGTTGGATAATTTTATTCTTGTTTAGTGAGGGGAAAGGCGGGAAACTTTGCAATGATGCTATTCGAGAGTAGGTTGACGAACGAAGACCACAGATTAAAACTAAGCGACAGAAACTTTGCAGAAACTTGCTTCCGGGAAGTCTTCGACGTTGGGTGTGTTTCTTCAATCAGTGTTGACTGATTACATACGTCATAGAGATTAACCTCCATGATTGGAAATACGTTATCTGTCAAGTAATCTGGCGTGATAAGCTGGCGGCCTAGCTTTGATTTAATTCAGTATTTTTTACTGGAGGCTGAAAGTTTCACCTTTATTTATCACTTTTAGGTCGCATTTAGAATTTCTTTCCTGTACATATCTTCTTTTCTGTACGTTCTACTATGACAGACCTTAGGCATGCACGCGATGCATGCTATGGGCTTGTTTAGATGTGCGGCCGTAGTGTATGTGCCTCTCAGCATTGTTACAAGCTGTCCACTAAAGGATCTCTAATGTAATGCAGGACAACTCCACAATAGGTTCATCGTTTCCTAGTTTATTGATGATGATACATTCCGTTAAAGCGTGTGCCAGAGTTGAAATCAGCCATTGAATAACGAGTATCGCTGAGCGAAATTCTATCTTTGAGCACACCTTAAAGCATACGCAAAAGTTCATTTTTTCACTCTAGGGAACATTTTTGTTGCGTAAGCCGAAAACAAATTCCCTTCTCTCTGAGATAGAAATTACCTTTTACACCCTTTTCTTTCTGTTGAGAGCCAGGTGTGGGGTATCACCAAGCTTGACCTACGTTTAGCGAATTGCGCGCTTGCGTTTTTATTTCTTCAAAGCGCCCCGCGATGTGAGCTGCTCTCGGCGCTATTAGTCTGGTGGCAGAGACCGATAAGCGTGCAATGCGGTCCATACAAAGTTTTTTTGTTGTTTCTATATCTCTGAGGTGTGCTCTTTCAGAATCTGAATGATGCCACTCTGTCATCCTTGGGCAATTCGCACAATATGCAAATTAAGGTGGCCATTACTGAAACTCCAGTTTTCGTCAATATCTCAGTAACTACTCATGGTATCAGAATAATTTTGGTGTCTATCCCCATCTTTTGAGGGATAACGAATTAAATTAAGCCATTTCAGTAAAGTTAGAACCATTATTT
>NW_017804398.1:1055373-1060824 GCF_001625305.1 Branchiostoma belcheri
TGTGTGTATGTGTGTGTGTGTGTGTATGCCTCTATATGTGTATGTGTGTGTGTGTGTTTGTGTGTGTGTATGTGTGTGTGTGTGTGTGTGTGTGTGTATGTGTGTGTGTGTGTGTGTGTGTCATTCTATAATTACCAATTCACATAAGACAGCGTTACCTTACATCCTCAGTGCACAGCAGCATGGGAAAAGGATTGAATTAAGTCTGCCATCTCTGACTGTCTTGTTTATAAATGTCTGTTATTTTCCTGATTGCCTTAGAATGTGTGTGCCTGTTGGTTAGCCTGAGGGTCAGACATGCTGTCAGCTATCTAACCACCATCGACAACGATACTTGATTTCTAAAGAGTTGTACTTATCAAGCTCAGTCGACATATTCTCACACGTGTCGTCTTTAGGTCACGTGCACGTGTCCTAAATAAGAAACTAGGAGCAGATCAGAAGACAAATATATATACCATTTATGACAACAATGTGTGTTTTATTCACTAATATGACACCAGGTTTCCGTCGCATGGACTGCCTGGATGAATCAGGCCCAATACCTGCACCTAGTACTGATACCCAATAATCTCCTTTCCTGGCACTTAGACCCAGCAATCTAAAGTCCTTTATTTAGTATTGTTTGCAAACTATTCAAGTTGAGACGCTTTAAAATGCAGCTGCGTATTACAGAACTTTACAGAAGTGACTGAGCGTGTGGATTTTAACTTCTTTCAACACAATTGCAATATGTTAACGTCATTCAGATTCTTTAAACCGCCGCTTGAATATTTCAGAAAAACGCCAAAGGCGGCCACATGGTACGGCAAAACTGTACCCTCCTTGGAACGTATGGGAATTTTGAACATACAATGTTGTAAACGTGATGTATTTGCTGTAACTATCCGCTCAATACGCACTTTTTTTGCAAAAAAGAAATAGATAACAACATCATAAACAACATCATCGTCTAGTTCCAGCCTCTGTTTGCTTTCTTCACATCAGGTCTGGTGCTGGATGGTAGGTCAGTTCTGATTGGTCCTTTTCTGGAGGTAGTCTCCCAGGACCCGGAACAGGGTGCGAACCGCCATCTTGAAGTCTTCTTTCGTGACCTTTGACCCTTCACTTTGGTCGTAAACCTGTGGGTGAAAAGGTACTTTGATATTGTTGAACTGCTACAAGAAGTCACGCACTCATGAAGTATCGACTTACCTAACCAATTATGCAACTTTTAAGTTAAAAGTCTTAACTACAATTTCTCGTCCTCGTACCTACAGTATGCTAAATGATGTGAACCTTTACGACTGACGAATCAGAACTGTTTTCATTGATTATGCAAATAGTGTTTTAGTTCATTATACTCTCCACCCAAATAATCAGGACCCAAACTTATGTCACTTCTTTCTCACCTAGAAAGATTGTGGAAAAAAGACAAATCATCCGCATTACACATGACAATGAATCAGTCATGACTGGCGTTAATTTGGATGCTATAAACTCAACAGGCATTGAGATGAACACGGAGTCTGACACACGGCCCCATGTGTTGTAGTAATCATATTTTGTAGACGTCTGTAGCTATAGTCGTTGCTATATTGGAGTATTCGCTCTTCTTAATAACCCAATTATATCTCCCGCCATATTGAAGTAATCGCGTTTATGCCTGTATAATGGATGTCCTTTGATCGCCGATGTGGAGAATCACTGCACAAACGACAACTGTCTAGAAAATATTCTGTTCGCCACGATGACAACAAGACGATTCATAGCTCGTTATCGTCAACCATGACAAGCGAAACCTTATATCAGACATTTTTAGAGTCCGTGAGGCGGTTTGACTTGGGACCGAGTCAATAGATAGGATTCACACAGGCGGTCATTACTGCTTCACACAAGAGGCAATTTGACAGACAACGAATTTCATAGGTAAAGAATGATTTTTTTTACGTCTTGTATGTCCTGTTGTCTTTTAAATCATACTTTTATATCGTCCATCACATTCCAGTTATAAAATCAATGACTACACAAATCCACTTTCGGTCGCCGTACGATCGCTGATCTAGTTGAAAAGGGTCCTTCTAGCTTTAAATTTTCTGTTCAAATATTCATGTGGGATGAAAGTGTTCTCGTACACGCGCACATGCCACGGGAAGCATGAAGGCCACCGATTTTCTAATGCTTTAACCTAAGGTTAAAACAACTCACGCCCTTGTAATTGATTTTAGCACACTCTTCACATCCATGGTAGGCGGGCAGCCATGCTATTTCTAACAACATTAGCCCGTTAGTGATTGAAGTGGCACGAGGCAAAGCTTGGTGGTCTTGTGAGCGTGGATGTGTACGTATATGACCTTGGCCTTCCTAGTTCGAGAGAAAATGAAAGGATCATGGAATGGCAAGACATTTCAACTGCGGAACGTGATTACGTCTAGTTCACAGGAGAGTTGGTCGAATGCTAAGGTGTGAAAGGTATCAATTATAGGACCTATCTGGAAAAACCTGAAATTCGTACTGCATGCAGTACATAGAAAGCTGCTAATGGGACCATAGTCTAAACATTTCTTTGTTTTGCTAGCACCTCCCAACATACCAAATATCATAAAGATCCAACCACAACCGTACCTCTCGAGTTATGCTGTTCACAAACAGGCACACGCGCAGACCTTGACACGTAGACCCAAAAACATAACCTTCTTGGTTGGTTGCTACTTCACAGCCAGTACAGGCCAATGAATTCGAACTTGTAATTCATATCCAATTTGTAGAGTGGCGCTCGTGCACCGTACCAAAAGTATTGAACGTCACTGGCATGCGAATCTGCGTTGCGTTTCAAAGTGCAGTCGCTAGATGTCTCTTACCTCCGCTGCAGGGATACTGTCTGCGGCAGCCTCCGGTGTGAGGAGCTCCGAGGACTCTGCACGCTTGCGGCCCCAGGTGTGCGTGTAGGTGAAGGCTCGGGCACACAGGATCTGTGCCAACAACAGGGCGGCAAGAAGAGCGGGTAGTCTCACTGACATTCTTGGGATTCCTGGAATGAGAGAACAACGAATATGAAATGTTTTCACCGTGGAAAGCACAATTTTCAAACACTACTAGTGTAGAATCTAGACTGCAAAATTGCCGACCGACACAGACAATTCTTTGCTTTTTTCTGACATCCTCCACCTTAAAGTAGGAATACTACGAGTGAAAGATAACGCCAGTTGCAGCTTGCTTGTACATGTTGGATAATGTTATTCTTGTTTAGTGAGGGGAAAGGCGGGAAACTTTGCAATGATGCTTTTCGAGAGTAGGTTGACGAACGAAGACCACAGATTAAAACTAAGCGACAGAAACTTTGCAGAAACTTGCTTCCGGGAAGTCTTCGACGTTGGGTGTGTTTCTTCAATCAGTGATGACTGTCATGGAGATTAACCTCCATGATTGGAAATACGTCATCTGTCAAGTAATCTGACGTGATAGGCTGGCGGCCTAGCTTTGATTTAATACAGTATTTTTTACTGGAGGCTGAAAGTGTCACCTTTATTTATCACTTTTAGGTAGCATTTAGAATTTCTTTCCTGTACATATCTTCTTTTCTGTACGTTCTACTATGACAGACCTTAGGCATGCGCGCGATGCATGCCATGGGCTTGTTTAGATGTGCGGCCGTAGTGTATGTGCCTCTCAGCATTGTTACAAGCTGTCCACTAAAGCATCTCTAATGTAATGCAGGACAACTCCACAATAGGTTCATCGTTTCCTAGTTTATTGATGATGATACTTTCCGTTAAAGCGTGTGCCAGAGTTGAAATCAGCCATTGAATAACGAGTATCGCTGAGCGAAATTCTATCTTTGAGCACACCTTAAAGCATACGCAAAAGTTAATTTTTTCACTCTAGGGAACATTTTTGTTGCGAAAGCCGAAAACAAATTCCCTTCTCTCTGAGATCGAAATTACCTTTTACACCCTTTTCTTTCTGTTGAGAGCCAGGTGTGGGGGATCACCAGGCTTGACCTACGTTTAGCGAATTGCGCGCTGGCGTTTTTATTTCTTCAAAGCGGCCCGCGACGTGAGCTGCTCTCAGCGCTATCCCGCCATCCGTCTGGATTAGAGGTTTTGCCAAGTCGGTTGACACCAAGACCTGCTTTAGTGGCGGCACTGTCGCATTTAATGCCTAATAAATCAATGGATTATGCAGGCTCAGCAATATTGCGGCTAATCTGTCCTTGGGCACTGGAACGGTGTCTGTCCTTGGTGCTGATAACTGTGTTGGGTGGACAAACCTTGGCACCAGTACGGCCTCGCTTGGATTTCTTAACCGTCTCATAGCATATCAATAATTCAGTTGCTTCTTGTGGAATATTGTGTTCATAAACAGTTTTGGTCATCAACAGGCGAGGCGTTGAGAAATAAACCTTTTAGTACTTGAAAAAATGGATTTTTAGGACAAACGCATCTCCCGATCGTGAAATATTTCCAAAATGTGGCTTTTACAAATCGAGAGATGACAAAATTCCTTGGGGTGATCATTGTGTGTTCACCTTTTCTCACACCATCGCCTGTTTAAGTAAAAACACAGGCATTCGTGTTACAAAGCCTTGCAGGCGTGGTTTAGCAGTATGTGACGATCGGAAGGTTAATTTGTCCCCATCATTTTGACCGTGATAAGTAATTGCAAACTTCGATGGTGACCATTATGATATCGTAGTTTCTCACACAGTCACAGATCTATGTAACGGCATAGCAACTCGTGTAACGAAGCTTTGAACGCAACGGCTTTCCCTGATGAGAACCAAAGCACAGTTACACACCACTTAACTAGACATGTTTGAGGAAGGAGCTCGGTCCACTTGATCCCTGATACGTCAAGTTAAGAAATGCCGTGGCCGAATTGAAAAATGCATCTAAAACGCGCTGGCAAAAGTTTTATCTAATGGAGTTGGGAATTCGTTGCCTTGCTACAATAGCGAGATTGTACGCGTGCACAGCACTGGGCCTCAGAATAGATATCGATGAAAAATATGGTACTACTCGTACTACAACTCCTACCACCAATAGTACAACTCCTCCTAATGTGTATTGATACCATGTTTGACATAACATACAGGGCGAAACGTACGTCTAATCTGAAGGTTATGTATATGCTTGTATAGTATGTCTACACGTGATAAATGTAAGGATGCACGAAACTGACATACATGACAGATATACGCCAAAAAACAGTTACTCAAGCAACTGGATATGATTATGGAATCCATATCCAGTTGCTTGAGTAACTGTTTTTTTCGTATCTTATTAGATGCCTAACGTTCACTGACGTATGACAGATATGCGTTACTCATTTTAAGGTATATAGATTTCGCTTTCCTTCCAGCCATGCCAGCCATGTTCTATATGTAAAGAGTATCGCGGACTGCCTTTGCTACAAAAATCACCACGAGTACAACTAGTAACATTTTGTCTCTTTTTGAAACAAAATGACTGT
>NW_017804398.1:1060844-1062766 GCF_001625305.1 Branchiostoma belcheri
CTGTTCTTGTTTCCATGGTTTCTGTACGCAAGCTGTTTGAGCACAAGGAAACTTCATAGACTTTAATGTTTATATAACACATAAAAACGTACAGAAATGGTTCCTGTTCTTTCATCTATGCATGTGTGTAGTCCATCTGATTTTGTTGCCATAACGTATACGCCCACAAATCCACGACCACAGGCGACAATCATTATGTAGGATGCACTGATCATCGGGTGTTTGTAGGCGTACCTTTGTACCTAAGCCTACTCGTATTTTTCACGTATGGATGTTCTCAGGTTCAAGAATCCGGAGTAAGCGCCAAAATGGATCATGTGAATAGTATAACGCCCAACTTCGTAACTCACCACACTTGGTTTCACCTTTGAATTGTTGATAGGATAGATCAGGTGCAATGAACCGACATGTATCCTTACTAGTATCATTTTTGTAGTTAAACCTTGACTGAATTTCATTTTTGTAGTTAAACCTTGACTGAATTTTTTTTTAAAATTCTGATCCATTGTATGTGTTCACTTCCAACATTGTATTGTTGAGCATAAACTTATATCGTCTTGACTGCTAAGGCTAAGGCCTGGTCGTATCATGAAACATCGTGTAATCGGCCTACAATAGCAAGTTGGAGGAATGCTTGCAGGAGTCATGCATATATCTATTGCAAAAAAAATGTCTTAGATTCTTGTGAGCCGTTGCTTCAATTGGAAAATTGTATGACGTGAAACTCGTACGACAGAATACGGCGAATGTATCTGCGCCATAAATATAATGAATCATCACTCAATCTTTATGCCCCCCCCCACCCCGGGCCAAAAAAGAACAACTTTACTCCATCCACGGGCAAACCAGAGACGGTTGACGCGATGGAACTGACATCTTAACTCTCCCATGTCTCTGTGCATATGTCCGGGCGGATGAAGTACGGATCAAGCCGGTAAGCAAAAGTGGCCTGTTTAAAAAGACTCCTAATGGAATCGTCCGTCAACTGACGACCGAGGGTTTGCTTTTTGTGACCAAGGTCATCCTTTTGTACCGTACAGCTATTTCCGGCCTCCCTCCGCCTATGGTCTCTGACGTCTGCGGTTTGGAAGCAGATTCTGCAGACTGACAGGTCCGATAGACAGGAGATGATTTCTACTTCCGCACAAATTGAAGCAATTTCAAGTCCTGCACGTATCATCCAACTCGTCTAAAGTAGCCATGGAATCAAAAGCTAGTAGTTTCAGAATGAGTCATGGCTCTGTTCTTATCAGATGAGAGATACTGTCAAGTCAATATTTCAACGTTTCATGCCTTGTCAAACTGTTGATAAAGCACAGAAGAAGGAAAAACATATTTTCACCGATGTTGCCAAATAAGGGCAAGTGCCAGACATTGCATGTATTCCACTGAACCTGTCTACAACTGTTTAAACATTAAATATTAACATGATACTTTTGAGTCTTCAAAACAGGGTAGTGTAGATGCACATGTACAAGATAGGACATAGTTTATACTAGAAAAGCTCTCATTGAAAGAGTTTCAGAATGCAAGGAAAATAACAAAAAGACCAGAAATCAAAAGTAAGTTAATAGAGCTGAATGAATTCTATAATGAATGAAATATTGCCGCATATCAAACAAATGATATAGCAAAAACATTCCCTAACATTTCCACAGTTTCCATGTTAGCACATTTGCATAAATCTATAGGATTAAGATGTTCCCAATTCTCCTGACTTTGAAGTGTTGACCATTAAGCTTCTAAATCTAGGGGCCTGACGAGTGGAATTTGAAGGGCCTATGGCTAATGATGGGTATGGATATCAAAGCTGCTTTAAATTTGAGCGAATCACATCTGCATTAATACATACACACATATAACTATTTCAAGATGCTTCAAGTATTAGTATAACTATTTCAAAGTTCCTAAACTTGGTCATG
>NW_017804398.1:1062786-1086530 GCF_001625305.1 Branchiostoma belcheri
CCCTCCTTGCTGGCAGCCAGGTGGGTCAATAACAGACAAGGCCCAAATTTGCATATTTAGCAAAAAATAATGGTTCTATCTTTACTGAAATGGCTTAATTTAATTCGTTATCCCTCAAAAGATGGGGATAGACACCAAAATTATTCTGATACCATGAGTAGTTACTGAGATATTGACGAAAAACAGATTTTCAGTAATGGCCGCCCTAATTTGCATATTGCCACCCAAATTTGCATATTTAGCAAAAAATAATGGTTCTATCTTTACTGAAATGGCTTGATTTAATTCGTTATCCCTCAAAAGATGGGGATAGACACCAAAATTATTCTGATACCATGAGTAGTTACTGAGATATTGACGAAAACTGGATTTTCAGTAATGGCCACCTTAATTTGCATATTGTGCGAATTGCCCAAGGATGACAGAGTGGCATCATTCAGATTCTGAAAGAGCACACCTCAGAGATATAGAAACAACAAAAAAACGTTGTATGGACCGCATTGCAAGGTTCTTCAAAAATCGGGGGTTTGGCAACCGGACTATATCCCGCCATCCGTCTGGATTAGAGGTTTTGCCAAGTCGGTTGACACCAAGACCTGCTTTAGTGGCGGCACTGTCGCATGTAATGCCTAATAAATCAATGGATTATGCAGGCTCAGCAATATTGCGGCTAATCTGTCCTTGGGCACTGGAACGGTGTCTGTCCTTGGTGCTGATAACTGTGTTGGGCGGACAAACCTTGGCACCAGTACGGCCTCGCTTGGATTTCTTAACCGTCTCATAGCATATCAATAATTCAGTTGCCTCTTGCGGAATATTGTGTTCATAAACCGTATTGGTCATCAACAGGCGAGGCGTTGAGAAATAAACCTTTTAGTACTTGAAAAAATGGATTTTTAGGACAAACGCATCTCCCGATCGTGAAATATTTCCAAAACGTGGCTTTTACAAATCGAGAGATGACAAAATTCCTTGGGGTGATCATTGTGTGTTCACCTTTTCTCACACCACCGCCGATTTAAGTAAAAACGCAGGCATTCGCGTTACAAAGCCTTGCAGGCGTGGTTTAGCAATATGTGACAATCGGAAGGTACATTTGTCCCCATCATTTTGACCGTGATAAGTAATTGCAAACTTCGATGGTGACCATTATGAGATCGTAGTTTCTCACACAGTCACAGATCTATGTAACGGCATAGCAACTCGTGTAACGAAGCTTTGAACGCAACGGCTTTCCCTGATGAGAACCAAAGCACAGTTATACACCACTTAACTAGACATGCATATGTTTGAGGAAGGAGCTCGGTCCACTTGATCCCTGATACGTCCAGTTAAGAAATGCCGTGGCCGAATTGAAAAATGCATCTAAAACGTGCTGGCAAAAGTTTTATCTAATGGAGTTGGGAATTCGTTGCCTTGCTACAATAGCAATTAGAGATTGTACGCGTGCACAGCACTGGGCCTCAGAATAGATATCGATGAAAAATATGGTACTACTCGTACGTCCTTGAGTACTACAATGCCGTCCTAACACAAATAGTACAACTACTCCTAATGTGTACTGATACCATGTTTGACATAACATACAGGGCGAAACGTACGTCTAATCTGAAGGTTATGTATATGCTTGTATAGTATGTCTACACGTGATAAATGTAAGGATGCACGAAACTGACAAACGTTAACATGACAGATATACGCCAAAAAACAGTTACTCAAGCAACTGGATATGATTATGGAATCCATATCCAGTTGCTTGAGTAACTGTTTTTTTCGTATCTTATTAGATGCCTAACGTTCACTGACGTATGACAGATATGCGTTACTCATTTTAAGGAAAATAGATTTCGCTTTCCTTCCAGCCATGCCAGCCATGTTCTATATGTAAAGAGTATCGCGGACTGCCTTTGCTACAAAAATCACCACGAGTACAACTAGTAACATTTTGTCTCTTTTTGAAACAAAATGACTGTCAATTAGTGGTACAGATGATGTTCACACAGAGACGGCAGGCCCCGAATGTTGAAAAATAATCCGTCTAACTACCTGTACAGACTGAGGTAAACTCCAGCACAGCATTACGGCGTCGTGCGATTTTGATGTCGTAGAATTTTCAAGCGGACTGTGAAAGAATCAACCGCCTTTAAGGTTCTAAGACAGCATTTTCATAACGAAACAGGTGCATTTTTCATGCATGGCACATGTAAAAATGGGATGTTACAAACATTTTCAGATCGCACCTTGTATAACAAGTGTAAATACATTATTGTATTGTCACTTCCATTCGGTTTTCAGCAGCTGCCGTCGTCCAACGGCCGTAAGACATCCAAACGAACTAATCAGTTGAACGCACAAAAATCGAAGCTAAAAGACAGGAAACACCACCACTTACCTGAATCTTGTTTGTTCCCCGATGAGTTCTACTCGGAACGAACCTTTATGCAAGATTTCCTGGTGGACAGGCGTCGGCTGGTAGCTTCTCGGAAATAGACACTGTTCAAGAGAAAACTTGAAAGTCCCGTCGCTGGTACAACACTAAGTCCCTGCCTCCGCTCGCCAATCTCCTGTCGAAGTGTACGGGATAAGGGCTTAAATACTGTATCTGAAGTTCGGACGTCAATCAACCTTCGACGCTGGAGACACTTTTGTTTGCTCGCCGCCACGGAGAGCCTCAAAGGGGCATGAGTGACGCGGCAGGAAATGAAGTTGGCAGCTGGTTCTTTTTGGTCCGACAGGAGTAAGAGGGTGGCTGGAATGATTCCATCAGGGTGATGGAAGGGGTACTTTACCCTAATGCGGAGATGTTAAGTCGCTGTGACATGAGCCCAGAGCTTCTGACTTTGTGACGCTGATAGATCATGGGATAGTCACATGATAAAAAAGGTGTAAAAGTTGAAAAGTAGTGGTGACATACATACGTGAGGCAAGAAAGGTGGGATCACATTTGTGGAAGGTCGTCGCACGATTTTGATATTGCAGTGTTTTCAAGAGGACCGTGACAGAACCAACCACCCACAAGGATCTAAGGCAGCTTAGTACGGACCGAGTCAGCTGAATTTTTCAGGACGCATTTTGTTTGAGCCTTTGTTTATTCATGAAATACTCAAATCGGCTTTCTGTTCACTTTCCATTGAGGTCACGAGAAAAGATGTGAAGGTCAGACAAAATATGACAAGATACGCGAAGCAATGAAGTTGAATCCGAGAGAATGTCTCCACCAGTTGCAGACGGGAGACACGGAGGCGGGTTTTATTTTGACATGTATCCCGAAAGAAATTAGATCATTTTCTAGTGCTTATGTGGATGTATTTGCTCCCTTTGTGAGTATCTCTTCAAATAAAGACGAATGTCGGCACTGATCTATAAAGAAACGCTAGACATCTTTTACCTCCTACATGTTACACTACATCCAGTCTCCGTCGATTGCATCTGTACTGCAAAATTACTATGTCTGCACTTTCGACAAAGAGCAGTTTATGATTGTGTGTATGTCTATAGGTTTGATATGAGTATAAAGATTTATCAGTGAAACGAGTTGAATTTCGTCTTTCCTGTCTAGCTCACAAACTGACGCCACACGCATCCGACATGAATCAGCAGCCCTGAGGCGGAAATCACACACCAGAAACACGCGGCGTGGCTTCCGGTTTAACGTCTCTGGAACATCAATGGGAAATAAAGGAGCTTGTGTCTGAGTATTATTGGCTCAGTACGTGGTTATATATTCATCTATTCACAGAAACTCCTGCCTTCCAATCGGGCAGCTGTTCTTGTTTCCATGGTTTCTGTACGCAAGCTGTTTGAGCACAAGGAAACTTCATAGACTTTAATGTTTATATAACACAATAAAAACGTACAGAAATGGTTCCTGTTCTTTCATCTATGCATGTGTGTAGTCCATCTGATTTTGTTGCCATAACGTATACGCCCACAAATCCACGACCACAGGCGACAATCATTATGTAGGATGCACTGATCATCGGGTGTTTGTAGGCGTACCTTTGTACCTAAGCCTACTCGTATTTTTCACGTATGGATGTTCTCAGGTTCAAGAATCCGGAGTAAGCGCCAAAATGGATCATGTGAATAGTATAACGCCCAACTTCGTAACTCACCACACTTGGTTTCACCTTTGAATTGTTGATAGGATAGATCAGGTGCAATGAACCGACATGTATCCTTACTAGTATCATTTTTGTAGTTAAACCCTGACTGAATTTAAAAAAAAACATTGTATGTGTTCACTACCAACATTGTATTGTTGAGCATAAACTTATATCGTCTTGACTACTGTACTGTAGCTAATGCAGTATCGTTTACCAATTTACCTGTCGATAGAATTTAAAAGCTAAGGCCCTTGTCGTATCATGAAACGTGTAATCGGCCTACAATAGCAAGTTGGAGGAATGCTTGCAGGAGTCGAGCATATATCGTACAAAATTCATCTATTACAAAAAAACTGACTGTCTTAGATTCTTGTCAGCCGTTGCTTCAATTGCCCTGGAAAATTGTATGACGTGAAACTCGTACGACATAATACGGCGAATGTATCTGCGCCATAAATGAATCATCACTCAATCTTTATGCCCCCCCCCGCCAAAAAAGAACAACTTTACTCCATCCACGGGCAAACCAGAGACGGTTGACGCGATGGAACTGGCATCTTTACTCTCCCATGTCTCTGTGCATGTGTCTATGCGGATGAAGTACGGATCAAGCCGGTAAGCAAAAGTGGCCTGTTTAAAAAGACTCCTAATGGAATCGTCCGTCAACTGACGACCGAGGGTTTGCTTTTTGTGACCAAGGTCATCCTTTTGTACCGTACAGCTATTTCCGGCCTCCCTCCGCCTATGGTCTCTGACGTCTGCGGTTTGGAAGCAGATTCTGCAGACTGACAGGTCCGATAGACAGGAGATGATTTCTACTTCCGCACAAATTGAAGCAATTTCAAGTCCTGCACGTATCATCCAACTCGTCTAAAGTAGCCATGGAATCAAAAGCTAGTAGTTTCAGAATGAGTCATGGCTCTGTTCCTATCAGATGAGAGATACTGTCAAGTCAATATTTCAACGTTTCATGCCTTGTCAAACTGTTGATAAAGCACAGAAGAAGGAAAAACATATTTTCACCGATGTTGCCAAATAAGGGCAAGTGCCAGACATTGCATGTATTCCACTGAACCTGTCTACAACTGTTTAAACATTAAATATTAACATGATACTTTTGAGTCTTCAAAACAGGGTAGTGTAGATGCACATGTACAAGATAGGACATAGTTTATACTAGAAAAGCTCTCATTGAAAGAGTTTCAGAATGCAAGGAAAATCACAAAAAGACCAGAAATCAAAAGTAAGTTAATAGAGCTGAATGAATTCTATAATGAATTAAATATTGCCGCATATCAAACAAATGATATAACAAAAACATTCCCTAACATTTCCACAGTTTCCATGTTAGCACATTTGCATAAATCTATAGGATTAAGATGTTCCCAATTCTCCTGACTTTGAAGTGTTGACCATTAAGCTTCTAAATCTAGGGGCCTGACGAGTGGGATTTGAAGGGCCTATGGCTAATGGTGGGTATGGATATCAAAGCTGCTTTAAATTTGAGCGAATCACATCTGCATTAATACATACACACATATAACTATTTCAAGATGCTTCAAGTATTAGTATAGCTATTTCAAAGTTCCTAAACTTGGTCATGACATCATCATCATGTCGAGGTGTAAGTTAACTCATGAAGAGGAGCGCCTCCCATGTCTGACTCAGTTCACTCTGAGCCTCTGTCACTAGCTAGTCCTGGCATTAGCTCATGTTACGCAATCTCTCGCAGTCAGGCGCTGATCGGGCCTCCCCGATCTGACCAGTGAAAGGGCTGTAGTAGGTAAGAAGTATGGTGGAGTACAAAGAATCGAACGGACAGAGTGAGTCAGTCAAGTATACGTAGTCCCGTGATTTTGGGGCTTTTTATACCTTTTTGATGTCAAAACTACGCACACGTGACAGTTTAAGTAAGGGAGAGTGCGATTCGTGGCGATTCTCGGCATCCTGGCGCAAGAAGAAATGTATATGCCGTGACCCTTCCAGAAGTGTATGGGTATATAGGTCATCCATCCGCCACATACAGGCGTCAGTCTGCATCACTCCTGCTGATGACTAGGTGTGAACGGACGTGCTATCAGCTGCATTGCGTCATCCCACCTAGCTTCTGCGTCACGTGTGCAAAAACGCATAGAAATGTTTAAACTAACTTTAGATCGAATCGAGTACTGATGCTTCTATTCCTCAATACCATTTCTCTATCACACAAAAAATAGATAGTTATTACAAGTTGAATGTTATTCAGTACCTCCTAATATTAGTTTTTTGTTCATTTCGTGACGAACAATATTTTTGACACGCCCTGGCAAGTCCCGATGTTGTGCCCCCGGGAGTAGGGCCGGCCGGGGTTCCTCCTCGTGTGAGAGGATCAAACCTTGCCGTACGGGGGAGACAACTAGCAGAGGTGAGCAATCACCTGCTCCCCCTAGCCTCCTTCACAGACTTCTGATGCGGCGGCGTTGATTTTTTTTCGGGGAGAGACGGTTTCCGCGCATCAAGAGAGCAAGCAGACTTCTTGATGCGCGGAAACCGTTTCTCCCGGCAAAGTCCCTCGGCGGCAAAACCGTCGCTCCCCGAAAATATTAACGCCGCCGCATCAGAAGTCTGCGAAGGAGGCTAGCTCCCCCCCTCCATTTATGTAAGCCAAATAAAGAAATATCCAGAAATGTCTGTAAAGAAAAGAACACTCGATGCTATTCTCTGCAACAGGAAAATTATTCTTTGTGTGTACGTACGTATGTATACATGTGAACCTCGCTGTTTGATATCACTTTATTCTCACCACAATGATAATGATGATTGAATGTCGTCCTCCTTTGTCTCCACAACACGAAATGTAATATGTTTTGTTCTGTACATACTGGGTCCTTTTATCAGTTGAAGAGACAGCCAGTTATGATAAAATGATTAGATTAATAAATCTATATTCCAAAAGGCTGTTCATTACGCAACTATCTCTTTTGAAATATATGTATGTTTTCATATCTCATTCCTTATATAAAATAATAGAGTCTTTCCCTGTTCTAGTTTAAGGAAATAAATAAGTTAGATTTGTACATCGTTGGTACTAAGAATATTTCAATATCGTATATCTACATCCAAATACAGTCAACTTAGAAAAAAGAAAGTATAACATCTGGATCGTAAGCAATTAAAATGAGACAGTTCGCTGAAATGATGAAACCAAATTTGGAAGTTGTTCACAAAAGACCATGATGTGAAAGGCCCTCGGTGTAGGGCTCTCTCATAACATACGTCATGTCAATTTTAGTAACATAATTAGTAAAATCTATGGGAAAAAAATGGAACGACGAATTTTTTGTATTGTATGGTGGTCATGTGCAAGAGATTTGTGTTAGCATACGTCGATGAAGGTTATACATCCAAGTAGAACATACGTAATACAAAATGAGTCAAACAACAGCATAAATTCTTTCAATAGTCAGACGTCGTTCCAGATAGCCTCCGCTATCTTTCATCAGTGACAGTGACTGAGAATTTGTGTCAGCATGTAAGCAGAACTAACCTGTATGGATCATCGTGTTATCACTGCATCTAAGATAAATGGTGAACAATGATCATCTATATAATTTCAGTGGTTACTGTAGCGCATTACGAGATATGAGCTGAAGTCGAACGGTAAGCAAATGGTGTTGACAATATGGTCCCTATTGTATCCAGAACCGTGCCTATTTAGTTCTATGGTCTATATCTGGTCAGACTGCTCCAGAACTTCAGCCATCCTTGGTTGGTTTGGCTGGTGGTTGGGGGAAGGTTCTGAATGTATGACAGGGGCTTTAGGATCAGGCACGGTTCTAGCTGGATAGTCTCCGGGTATCCAAGAGCGTAAACTTGTCCCAGAAACAATTCTGGATACGAGTGGACTATCCAGAACAGTGCCTGAGCATGGTTCTGCATGCAGCGCGGTTTTGGATACAACAGTGTCCCTGCCTGTCGGACACTTGAGCGCGCTAGTCGCACTCGGGGGCCAGGAAACAGGCGCGGTCGGCGGCACGGCAACAGATTCCGGGCGCGACGCACTTCCCGTCCGTCCGGCAGGTGGCGCTGTGCTGCCAGCTGGCGCATAGGGCGTGGTCGGAAGGACTGGAGCAGACGTCTTTCCGTATCACACAGCCGGAGCCGGGGCGGCAGCACACACCTCTCAGCACGCACACGCCACTGCCGTCTGATCCACAGGGGGTGCACTAGTGGAGAACAACGATCTCATCTTAACGCACGGGCTCAACTGTGCTCCATACATTCATTACACGACCCTTGGGAACCTGAACTGCTGAAGTCACATTTCCAAACCAGGGCCCGGCCGGGCAGTTCGCGGGAACTAAATGTATGATATACAGACAACGAAACGCACAAAATGTATAAAAGATGATAAGCATGGATTTTGCGTATGACAACATTTTTCGTTCATTCCGGTCCGGCCAGGCCCCGGCTTAGAATTGTGACTCCAGCTAGCATATATAAATAAATAGAAAATTAAGATTATGGTACATGAAAAGGTTACAATCTTCCCCATCAACCCCTGCTTGCGAGTAGTCATGATAGCACTGACGTCCCGGCTTGCAATTTCAACGAAATACGCCAGGAGGAACAGATACTCAGTCGCATGGAATAATTTTCAAGTGGCAATGACAACCACAAACTGGCTTTTGAAAATATATCGCTAGGTGTCATCGTAGGAAAGACGTCCTATGTCAATACATATAGTGAGTCTTCGGGAAACTCTACGTCAAGTTGCCAATACAGTAACTTTCTTTTATTAAGAAAAAATATTACCTGAAGAAACCGATCACCTGTTTCTGAATTTGAGTTCCCTTCATTTCCCCGAAGAGCCGCGTTACGGCATCACATCTTTTCATCGATTTTTACCAACAAGATGTAAGATGATGTATTGATTGAAAAATCGTGAAGTTTGCTGAAACCCACGGGCTAGCTCCTTGCTCTCCTCCTTTGCATGTAATCTGACCTCATTCATCACACATTCGTCAACTTCCCACCAAAAAGACATGTAGCACGAAGGCACTGTCAGATAGAGGGTTTTTGCGCGCGTGCACCTTACGGCGTGACATGCTGTAAGATGTAATTAAGGCAGCAGAACACAGCATTTATCTGTGACGTGGGTGCACAAAGTAGTACGGACAAAATTCATGAAGCCTCGAGCGAAACTATCTGCTACCTTCACCTGGTACCTGGAGCCGGGTTGATGAAGAGTCTAGACAGAGTGTCTCTCAAAAGCACCCCAGAGTAGCAAACCTTTTGTTGGCATTGTTTAAAATTTGTCAACTGAAAGTGTTATTCCGAAAGAAAAATAGGGTAATTAGCCTTCAACTCGGTTGCTCCCCCCCCCTCAAAGAAAGCCCCGGTAGTAAAGCCTAGTATTGAAGATCACATGTAGCTTGATTTAGCTTGTTTAGACTTATTTCTTTCATAATGGATCAGATAAAGCAGATCCATCTCCCGGCCAATGTCTTCAGAAGTATTAAGGTGATGTTGAAATTAGATATGGAACGGTCCTGAATGAATCTGTGAATATACATGTAAGTTACAGCAATATGCTAACTATTCTACTCATAATTTTGCCAAACGGAAAATGTTCATAAGTTGCCACAAACCTGTTCGTCGCCTTTTTCCTGAACGTCCTCCCAAGGGTCACGTGATAGTGTCGGACTGCTCACATCACTTCCCGTTTGACGAAGTGCTTCCGGTTCATCGTCCAGTGACGCGTCTGCGACAATGCGGAAGTGGGTTCGTTTTCCGACTCCGTTGCGGAACGAGCGCTTGTCTGAGGCCGATTTTGTTCCCTCGATGTCGTCGTGGCCGCCATTTTGAGAGAACACGGTGGCTTCAGCCTTCAACTCGGTTGCTCCTTGGTGCCGTGGAATGGTTTCGACTAGCCGTGCCTCTTCGCCGTCCTTTCTTTTCCCCACACCGTTCCTGAAGCTCCTCTTGTCTCCGGTTTCCAGGGCCGGGGAAGCAGGTGAGCCGATCGCCCCCTCCAGGTGGAGAAACTGCCGCAGGACGGCTGCCGAGCGGCCGGGAGACAGCCTCCTCTGTTGGAGGGAAAGTACCGATCAGTTACGTCACCACTCAACACACACAAAACATCAGGCTGTGAACACATGTTCTACTACTAGTGCGCGTTGGAGTAATCTAGGTCATTACACAAGATAGCATGTCATCATCTTATCTATCCCTCAATCTAATTATTTGACCGGTGGGCACCATAGACCACCAGTGGCACTGGTGACAACCCGTTCTCTCCACCCTTCTTGGTTATCTATTCGTTTCACTTACAAAAATGTAGAGTCGTGCTGGCCCATTTTCTGATAGCATCCTTCTAACGTTTCCGTGGCTACCACTCTTCCTTCTTCCCTGGACTGTTCCTTACAGTGACATGTGACCATACCATGAATTATGATATCCATTATCAACCATTAAATGGACATTTGGATATTTCACATTCAACGAAAGTTCAAATTTGGAAGAGTAACCAAAGAGTAACCAATTTTCAACGTCTCTTGAGTCACTACTTCTTATGGCATGATTCTTTTATTTCCACCGGGATGACGTCTTCCGTACTACTGTCTGATTGAAACATGACGCTTATCCGGGCGATCAGCTTCCTGCTTGTCAGTAGCGCAGTTCTTAAGTACAACCATGCCTGTAGGGCATCTACAAATAGGACCATTACATACTGAGAGCCGAACGGTCTTTATCTGGATTATGATGAGAGGGAAGATAAGGTATCGATTGTAGTCATTCAGTCATAAAACGGCTTGCCGCCATTCTTTTAAAGCCATACAAACATGATATTATAGTTGACATCCGTGCGAACATTGATCTCAACATCCTCCAAATAAGGGCCCGGTCGCATGGGTCGTGTGACCGTGGTACGGTCGCAAACTGATGGCACTCTTTGGATAGTCGTGCAGATGTAGTAGCCAACCCAGCTGTCTCGTTACGGCAAAAATAAGCTGTCTTAGGTTCTTGTCCGCGGTTGGTTCTACCACAGCATTAGAACATTCTACGTCATACGACCTACGATGAATGACACCGCGCCATAAATGACGCTTGTTTTCAATTATAAGCAAATAAACAAGAATACTAACCAGGTATATGTCTTTGTGATTTTGAGAATTTGCTACTGAGTGTGCTGGCAAGGAGACGACTGCTGCTGCTGCTGCCTCGACAGTAAAATCCTTTGCTTGTTTCTTATCGTTTGAAATAGATTATATGACGCTATTCTTTTCTATACAATTTATACATCATTTACATAATATGTGATTAGTTGTTTTACAATCTGGGGCACTTTCTGTTCAAAACGGACACTGGTAGCTGGGTCTATAGGAGCATATACTCTTAGTCCTCAGCTATGAAAACACTTCTTTTGTACTATTGAGAAATGGAGCGGCGTGGTTTTAAATCGTATCCCATATATATCTCATCATGCTGAAATCTTTTACGTCAATACTGCTGCCATGAAATCCCACTTACTCTCTCAATAACTGATGGAAATCAAAGTCAGGTCTTTAAAACAGCGGTCATGGCGAAGTCTTTGAGAGACGTACGCTTCCGACATCTGCCCCAAGCACTGCTGCAAGTCGACTTTTATCTTAAGGCATTCTGTCAACTTTGAGGAAGAAACTTTATGAATGGTTTGTATCAATCAAAGACCGTGAGGACCTGAACTCGGGTGTGCTGTATCCTGACGGAAGGTTAACAGTAACTACAAGATTATCCACAAGTACACGGTTATATTTAGACATAACTACGTTAAGGCAGCAAAGAAAGTACATATATGTCACCAGTGAAAAATGCTCGCACAACCCACACATCCCTTATTAAGGAGCAGAAAGGAATCCGCCATGGAGTTTTTCTCCCATAAGACACCTACGGAAGCAGGTTGAAAAGATTTAAGATTCGGATGTAGAGAAACAAGATACCATCCGGAGTCTGTTGCGGGAAAGAAATTCCTTGGATATGAACATTTACAACCACATGAAGAGATAACATCCCAGGAGATAAACATCAGTACGGAGACTTCTTGTCAAGGAATACATTGAAACCTGCGTTTGTTGACAAGCTACTGGGGCCCATTTATCAACCTTCAGTCAAGCATTTTGGTGGAGATGTCGCTGAAACGGAGGGCGTTGAGGAACTTAGCAAGACAGATATAGTTTGGTGATAACACTGCGAATGTGAGGGAAAACCATTCATGTCCTAAGGACTACGGAATAATAAAAACAGTGATTTATCCCCACATTTAGGGGTGTCGCGTTTGTTCATACACTCGTACATGTTGTACCTGTAATTCTGTTCCATGTGTGATAGCCACATGGGATCTGTTTGTCGTTATATACGGCTCTTGTAGACACCATGTTGGTAGTCTTCTAGTTGCGATTTATAGTGGCTTAGTCCTTAGTATTGTAGAAAATCATTTAGTAGTTTAGAAAATGGGTTGTGGGAAAATTGAGTCACTCCTTTCAAAACCCAAAGCACCACAGACAACGAGGAAACGACCCATTTATTTGCCATCGAGTTATGTATACATTGTAATGATCAAGTGTATTGCAAATCCGTGAGACAAACACTACTTTGTTGGTCTGTAGTCAGGGCGTATGTCTACAATGAGTTGACTATTCAAATTTCTACAATTTATCCCAATTTCTCTAAACTTACAGACCAAGAAAAAACTATTCTTCTTGTAACTTCCCAAAACCCACAAATTGTGGAAAAGGTGGGACATTACGTATTCCATGGTTTACAGAACAGAAATTCACCAATGTGCAATAAACCTTTCTAAACTCTTGTGGGGTTAACGTTTGAACTGTAAACTTACAGGTGGACCAAGATGACACATACAAACAGACTTACGTTTCCGTTTTGTGGAATGTTCTTCGTTTCCAACTGTTGCCCGCAAACGGCGCCGAGCAGGACAACAGAGCACAGCAGGATCGGGGTCCACATCGTGTCGCCTTCTGCACGGACGCAACAGGACAACAAGGTTATCAGAGGATGTGAACAGCTACAGTACAGAAGAATACTGCAGTTCTTTCAATTCTTTATTCATATATCAAAATTGCGGACACACAGAAATATATGGAGGTTTGAAAGGCGTTGATATTAACAACCATAACAAAATCTAATCACATATGTAAGTATGTTATTCACCACTGACAAGACAGGACCCAAATTGCCGGGCAATTAATGCATATTGGATTATTTTGTCTGATTATACACTTTGATTTACTAATGGAGAAACGAGTTTTGAAGTCTTTTTTTGCTCTTGCTGGGGGGTCGAATATATTGTTGTCATTTCTCTTTGTTGTCATTTATCTTCATTCAAGCATCTTAGTTGCAGGCGTCTAGAGTTTTCCATACGTCGTTACGTTACTGTGCACGCTGTTGGAATAGCTTGAAGTGTTTGCCTTAGCGTCTTATCATAAATTGCTTCAAGTTGGAATCACAAATTGTTCTCCTCTCCCAAGCACCAGTGGACGTAATCCTTCATGGAGAAACAGGATGTTTAGAGACGCCGCCAGGTACACGATATGCACATATTAATGACACCAATCCCCCACCTTTAGGTAATATCGACAGATTCAGATATTATCATGGAGGCATCGATCTACAGCAGGGCACGGAAGGATACAAACTTTTATATGTGCCTGCCGACATGGCCCTTACCCCAGCGGGCGGTTCAGAAAAAGGTGTTGACTTTGAGCTACATGTATGTGTTTGATATATGGTCTGGTTCTTCTGGCCGGACAGCCCTGACCCCCTGCCCGCCGACATCGGCGACAACCCTGTTGCTCCTAGCGACATGGCGATGGTTATCAACCCGCTAAGGGACAGTTTACATGGCGGATATCCTATCACAGGTTGTATTAGATCGATACAAGTGGCTTTATGTGTGCTAACGACGGGGCCAAATGTTTGACATCGTGCGTGCAATTGAGCGGTGAATCTATAAAACAGACGATTCTGGGGAATAGAAGCTGCTGTCGCATTCTCTGCCGATACAAAAAAGTGCCGTGGAGCATTGTTTAGGGAGAACTCAGCTTTGCCCGTTATTTCCCCTGTCCTTTCCGTGGCAAGCCAGTCATTAGGTCGTTTGCGTCAGTCGATAAACAAAAAGCCTCCCGGTAGAAAACACTGACATGACAGATAACGGTAACCCACCGACCGACTGCAATGTCGCAGCATCATGGATAAGCGACGTTTTCCTTCTTCTTTTCGAATGTTTTGAAGTGTTAGTGTTATTTGGAAAGTTTGCTTTGCAAGAACACATGTTTGGACATTTTGCTCGTCCATGCCAGTATTTTCAGAGCCGCAATGTCAAGAATTAAAGGAGTCATTTTTTTCACGCAGACCGTGGAATAAGGTCACTCAACAAATCACAAACAAGCAAGCTGATATGGACAGCTACTACAACCAGTCATACATCCAATATATCTGCACAGACTCAGATAGGAAATGTTTATACATGTTTCACACTGACCGGGAGTCCAGAATCAACACCGGTACCAACCTGCGACACTTACAACTATTAGTGCTATAAACCGACAGATATCAGTCTGAACTAGCCACGGAAAACAAGTTTTACTCACGTTTTCGGCACGTAGACAAGATGCTTTTTGCAAGTAGCAAGTAGCAATATCCAGCTCTCCGGGTTTTACTGTCAAACGCCAAACCAAGCGGGTCGTTTTATACCTGACTTTCCTCGCCTGTGTGACTTGTGACGTCAGCACGGAGGCCGCCCCTAAGAATTCATAATACATAAGACACGAAGATCTTAATCCTCTCTGATGCAGACAAGACGGCCCGGGGTGGTGCAGAGGTTTTGCCGGCTACGGTTACCCTTTACAATAAATCGACGGGTAAAGAGATTGACTTTGCTCTTTGACGAGTTGTGAAAGGTGAGTTGCTGTGATTGGTGGGTATCGTTGATACAGATGTTGTGTGGTGTTTCACAGAAAGCCAAACATGGGCGTGTGCATGGGAGGACGCGTCCATCTCATCATACCGGATCGAGTACCAGGAAGAGGAAATCACTTAAGAGTCCGAGGGTGACGGTGAGGCTCACTGGCACCTAGCGATGCCCAAATGTTTGGTGTTGCAGTGACACTGTTGGTGGCGAAATTTGCGACAGCAGTAATCTTTCACATAATAGTGTTGTTTACTGTTTATTGATTTTACCAGTGGAAACACATTGCCCACTTGTGTTTTTCAATGTGCCCTGGGGGAAACCATGGACATAAGCTATCGACATCAAATAAAGTCAACGATACAAGAAATAACAAAAAAAATCACACAAATTACAAGTCGGTACAAAACCACAGTGACCTATAGATGCTTAAAACTAAACATAACATAAAGTCATGTTACAAAAAATAATGATGTAACATACGAAACGCCACGTATGATATCATAAATATCCTCTCTCAACTTTGAAGTTTTCAAGATTTCTATCAAGGCTATAGTCAGATAGATCCTCAGTCCTTTTCTTTGATTTTTCCCGTGTGTTCTTAGAAAGGTGTGTTTTGATGATGCACTAATCGTGCTTCCTAAGAAACACCTCTTCGTGCGCATCTCGAGTTTCCAGAAGGAGATGTAGGCGTTATGACAAGGACAGGCGGTGTCCAAGGTCCTGTTCCACCCGTGTTGTGTTACTAACGTACACTGTGACACGTACTCACAGAGCCAACACGTCAGCATAGTGGTGTGGCAGGCACAGAACCTACTATCGAAGCTGATAAGGTAGGCATTAGAATCTTCTGTCGTCGGTGCGAAGACCGTGTGATCGGGCAGGTCATCCAGAATCAATAAGTGGTCCAGTGGTCCATCTAGGATGTAACGGTCAAAAGAAACATAATCATAACTGACTTATTCAGCCATTTGCATACCCGGCCCCTTTACTTGTAAGCGCATGATTTAATCTTCGATACAGCTATCTGACCAGGTTAGCCCCTGTTCCCGGCGCACAGGACCACAGGCGTCATCCATTAGGACCTGGTCACATTCGTCACATTCGAGGTCTCGATTTTGATGTCGTGGGATTTTTTTAGCAGGCTGTGACAAGAACCAACCACCGGCAACGTTCCTAGCTTTCTTTCTATGTATCAAGGCAGGTGGATTTTGTAGAACACATGCACAGCTACACCAAGAACAGTCTCAGTTTGCGACCGTAGGACGAATGTGGCCAGGCCTTCAGGGGTTTCCCCTCCTGATCGAAAAGGACTTAAAACAACGATATCCCTCAGGCCCGGCCGTCCCATGGGACTTGTGGTACTGATTTTTTGCTATGCCATTTGACTAAAAATGATCTGGTAAGTTTATCTCACGCCAAGTATCACATTTATCAGTGAAACCGTTACACGTGTTTAAACGCAGTGTCCATTAAACCATCAGTGTTTTTATTGCCTCACATCAAATACGGCCTCGCTGTCTCTCATGTGTGATGGAGTGATAACTTTGTAATTTCACGGATCTCAGCAATACATATTTTACCAATAAAGGATTTATCAGTATCACAAGAAAAATCTTTCGGGCCGTTTTATTATCTATGGGTCCGGTCACTACGTCTTCCAATCGCATACTGAGGGCATTCTTGGAAGAAGAATTAATTGTTGAGATTGAAATGTGGGGAAGTACTTCTATGAGTCCTTGTTTTAGTGTATTTAACAATAGCCTTTAGTGGCCAAACTTGATGGCGGTATCTATATATCTGCCTTCTAACACAAGCTGGAAGGGTTGTTGATAAATGATACCGTCTGCTACACAAAGGTCAAATTTGTCACAAAATGAATGACAGTGCGTGTTCATGCGTCATTGCGGGAACATGACTGTTCGTCTTCAGTCTGTAGTCAAAATTTAGACGAATTAGTCAGAAAAACGCCGCCTACGCGTTATCGCTCATTGCCTATGCCTAAAACTTTGAGCCAAGTTTGCTAACTTTAAAGGCATCCAATGAAATGAGAGGCAGCACAAAAACATGTGAGTCGTGTGGCGCAACAGTAGTGTTCGCCATAGACCCAAGAGGTCCCCGATTCGAATCCTGCCCGAAGCCACCGATCTTGTGCCCTTGGGAAAGGCACTTTACATGACTTTTCTCACTTCACTCAGGTGTAAATGAGTACCTAGCTTCGTTAAGGGACGTCCCTCGGACAGGACGTTAAATGGAGGTCCCGTGTTTGGGACAGCCACACCCAACGCACGTTTAAGAACCCACCACACTTATCGAAAAGAGTAGTGGTTCTTCCCGGTTCAAACCTTACAGTCTGGTCTCAGGTTTGACATCTTTGAAGAGGTAATTAATAACAGTCACCTGTTATGTCAATCCTTCCACAAATGTGGCAAATCTTCATAAAAAAATAAATTGAGATATTCTAGATGCGGAAATCTGACTGATATTGACATGTTTTAAAGATTTTTGAATAGACACTGCTGCAGTTCCAGAACAAGCGTACACAAACTTCTTCTAATGTCACGTCTTTCCGGGACCAAGATCTATGTACCTAAAACAATCGTTAAGTTCCGCTGCAGTTCCGTAACAACTTCCGTAACAAGTCTCTGAGAATGGGGGCAAGATCTAATAATTTCGAGGTCTTATCATTTGTTTACATACCAATTTTCATTACGATCCATCTATGGCTCGAGTTATACTGCTCACTTGAGCAAGTTATCTCTGTTGGGCCGTAGTTGGGCCGTGTTTCTAAAATCACCGTTCTTATACAGATCATATATAGGCAAATTTCACCACAACGCACAAAATGCTTTCCGGTTTCTCCTAGCCTAGTCAATGCCGAACCCCTTCCTTTGATCAGGTTTGATGATGAAGGCCAGAGTCTACCTCTGGCGTCGCGCTTTACTCGGGTTTACAGGCCCTCCGTCCGCTAGCTGATGATCACTAAGCGACCATGTTTGGATTAGTGTGACCCTTGGTTTATAATTAGAAACATCACGTACGTTTCCTCTGCTGGTTCTTACCAGAGAACATGGTTCTACTTCTACACAAACGCGGCGCTATTGAATTTTTTAGTTGATGTTCGTGCTGGTTATTACGTTACCTTTAACAGACTTCGAAGAAGAAGCCAAACCTCATAAGAGCCTTAAAGTTGATCGGGCAGTAGTTGTACATGTACGTTCTTTATTGATTTATATTCTTTTACACTGTACATACAATTAGCTTTAGTTACCATGGGGCCACACAAATCCAAATTTGCTAATTGGTTGCTGAACGATCCCCTTCTAGTGGAGAGGGGGCCTTAGGGGTGTTAGAATATTTCATTTCAGCACATCAGTAAGTAATTGTGACAGTTCGCGCCACAGGTCCATATCTCAAAACAAATCTTCCTGAAGTTCATACTGTACGTGGCGATGCTAAGGCCACATCCTGTGCGTTGGAGGCTGTAGATTAGGAAAAATAATCCTGGCAACACGTTCACCGATTTCGTACCGTCTTTACTAGGTTTACTGGGATCCCCTTACTTGGCGAATACTTAACGTGTTTTACAGCGAATCGCTACAACATAGGTCGAACCGAAGCTTCGTGACAAAACCATACAAGGCTAGTAGCTAACTATCATTCCAAGAAGCTTTTAGCAAGGATTGACTAACTGTGATAACGTTGAAGATATAGCCCCATGGTAATAGTCAATGGCTGGTGACGTGGACGAAATTTCTTAGCTTGATTGAAATGCACAAAAAAGGCAGGGAAACAGGAATCAGTGAGAGATATAGATATGAAGGATGAAACCAGCCCTCTTAATGAAGGGATTATACTGAGAATGCATACTTGTGATTCTGATCACCAAAAGAGGCAGTTGGCGCTGAATAGGGATTGAAATATTCCAAAGCAAATGAAAACACTTTCAAAACGTATTTGATGTCAAAATTCAGATAATGTTCGCCACCAAAACTTCTCGAAAAGCGATGCTCACGCCGGACTTACTGAAGATTTGATCTTAGCACAGAATCGCCAGTTTTGCCCGAGGCTATGCACAGAAGGTTAAATCTGTGAGCATGATATTTTTTTTTCTTTTTCTTAGTTATATAATGTTAAATGGGAGCTTTCAGGCATACGTCTAAAGTAACCTATCAAAGAGATGGTAGAAGAAATGCTGAGCGTTTGAATTCCCTATGATATGGATGTAAAACATTTTCGCCATGCTAATATACATCCTTCTTAACATTTCCCTTGACTAGTGTAGATTATGAAAGACAGTTCAAATAAAAATGACTATTACATGCTTTGTTTGTTGTGGGCGATCACGATACCAGATCTTTTGCGATCCTCTAAGCTAAATAGATCTAGAATTTAAGACTCTGCCCGTGTGAACAAAGGTCTATTTCTCAGAATTGTTCTACGTGCCGATCACACAACACAGTTATTACTAATAGGTTTATAGTACGAACTAGAATTCTAAAAATGAACAGGTGTGTCACCAGAAATAATGCCACAAATACATCTAGTAGTGAGTAGGCCATTTGCGTCGATGCATGGGCAAATCCGTTGATCCTCTCGTTCACTATTAATGCATCAAAAAGAGATTTGGTGGGTGGTTTGGATTCTGATCAGTATACATTGAACATTCGTGAACGCAGGTTACACCGAAGGGCACAAAATACGTACGCATATCTTAAGACCAGAGAGCTGTATTTATGGTGATCAAATCGTTTAAACAGTCTGGCTTAACTCCTGATTTGTGTGCGTTTGCATTAAATAATGTGTGATATTTCATCAAGCCACACGTATCAACAAGCCAATGGTCGCAGCTGTTATTTTCTGGGTGGAATTAGAAGTGAAACATGGCCTTTAGCTATGCTAAACAGAACGACACTTCTGAACGTAGGACCATAAAACCTCGCCCACACAAGCTTACGGTCGTAAGGCTAATAAAAGGTGTTTCTGAAACAAGGTGATTAACTTATTTACCCTCAAATGAACCCTGGTAACACAACATTTCTTTATATATAAGCATCGCTCTGTATCGGTTGTGTTTACGCGTGTGCCCGTGTGTGTGTGTGTGTGCGTGTGTGTGTGTGTGTGTTATAAGATCTTTTGCTCAAAACATACAAAACACAGGTTGAAATAACAGATACAAAATGCGTAACGAACATGGAAGTGACTGGCCGACCAATAAAAATAAAATGAATATGATGGATTAAATCTTCCAGACTGAGAGATGAAATTGAAAACAGTGTCGAATATACAGCATAGTAGAGTATGGGAGGAGGGGCTACCGGTAAGGGGTAAAGTGCATAATGTGGTGTCGGTTGTGTTGAGTGGGTCAAAGGGGAGTATGTTTTCGAGATGAAAGCAGGATATGGATCGCAACATTTTAGTCTTTTCAGTGCTGTAAAGCTGTAAAATTTGCAATGCAACAAATAGTGTTCTATGTGTATGGGCCTGTGCGTATGCGTTCGTGTGTATGTGACTGCGTGCGTGTGTGAGTGCGTGTGTGCCCCCCCCCTGTGTGTGTGTGTGTGTGTGTGTGTGTGTGTGTGTGTGTGCGTGTATGTGTGTTCGTGTGTGTGTGTGTGTGTGTATGCGTGCGTGCGTGCGTGTGTGTGTGCGTGTGTTTATGTGTGTGTGCGTTGATGGCGTTCAGCACCAGGGACAGGTCTGCTTCAAGTTACAGAGCGAATTTTCTCGGAAATCGATAGCCGTTTGCATTTTCCTTGTTCAATGATTTCACTTAAGCTTGATACTAAGCACGTTCATCCCAGAGGATTTATCCAGAAAGTGATCTTTCGTAGAAAGGTCAGTCCTGTAAACATGATATGTTTCGTTTGATCCGGCGATAAGCCCTCTTTGTAAATACCGTCCTTCAACCTAATCCGCACAACTTCGCTTTTTCACGACATCCGATACCAACGGTATACTGGTGCTTTAACCCCACATCTTACCAGATCTCCTTCCAAACGCGCATTTCCTATGCCCACCAGAAGGATTTTCTTGCAAATCTCCCCCTTCGAAGACAAAATAAGTTGTACTCGTACACTTGTAACTAAGACGGGCATATAAAACACAAACTTGCACATGCTGTCTTTATGTTTGTTTCTGTTTTATTGCAGAGTCAATGCGGATTAAAACTAAGACTATCAAACACCACAGAAAAAAGGTTCATTCTGCTAAACCTTACTCCAACATAAACTTGGGATCTAGAGCATATTCGCAGTTGCCATGCCCAAAGCCTTTCCCAAACCCTCTCTTGGAGAGCATGAGTCCAAAAGTACTCGAAGAATCTTTAATTCCCGAAGAGGAATAATAAAAGTCGGCATATTTTATACCTTAATCCAGCCCCAAGATTTGAACTAAACCGCCGCTGGTGGTAGCCTGTGTTATATTTCTGTCTTAAGACAAATGACCTTCCAAACTCACAAAAGGGAAACCTGGGTTTATGTGCTAACGTGCTATCAGGGCGTTACTGCAATGGCGGCATGGGGAGGGGCACAGTTTGGTAAGGCCATACTGATTTGATGAAATGGATGACATCCTTTCGGCACCCCGAAACTGATGAGACCATGTGCCGCCCCTCAAAAAAGTTGCCTTCATGATAACACCTCAGAAATGACTGAACACGCGTAACTTGGTAGACAATAAATTTTATTTTGTATTCTTCTTTGACCTTGGAAGACTTCGCTCAAGGCTTAAGATATATTTTCGACCTACCGTACCGCACTAATACACGTAGTAAAAAAGCGATAGTGGGATAGGAAAATGCCTTCTGTGACACTAGTATCTGTTTTCCGATATGTTTTTCAATTTACGGCTCACATTTCTCCATTTCACCGCTTTTCTATAGAACTTATAGTGTAGTCGCGAACCTTTGCTGGTTTTAGAAACAGACGAAAATTGATGCGCACTCGGATGTCACACATACAATGAAGTCATGACGTCAGTACATGGCCTGAGTGGGTGTTATATCCTCCTTTCCTTTCCTTTCCAGGAATCGTCTTTTCTGCGAACCCCAAAGGATCATTGAATTCGTGCTACCTGTTTTTTTTATCGCTAGACATCAGTAGTTACTGTATGATGTCTAGTACCAAACGAACTGGGGTCATCATACGGATGTGAGGTGCATAAAGGGATGAAAGTTGTGGATCTAGAGCTCAGAAAAAATGGCTGAAAGAAGGCGGAATAATCTAAAAAGTATAGTAAGTTGCCTACAAGTTTGTGGAAGTGTGGAAAAACGACCAGCCAATAGTCAGGACGAGAGGCTATAGCCTGTAATGCCCGCATTCCCCAACAGGCGGCAATTTTGCAAGTTCTGTAAAATCATAGCATTCCCTGGCGACTAGTGGTGGCACTGCAGTGTATGATCTCATAACAAGATCCATCGTGGAGACCGTTCCAAATATTGTTACCACAAGAACACGGTAGTTATCACACATTCTTTGGCTTAAATGTCCAAACATTCAGCCCAGCTTTTTTCCATAAAAAAAGACAGTTGAATTTTGTAGGGAACATGCACGACTATCCCAGGAATACCTTCAGTTGGCGATCGTGTCTTTTATACAACCATAAAAGGACTTCGGATGAAACAAATTGCCACGAGTGTTCTGCAGTTCCGTAATGACATTAATTTTCCACGCAATATGTCAGCAGATGAAATCGATAGAGGAAGTCCCCGGGGGCCCCTGTACAGACACCGTGCCGCGATATCGAATTACCATAAGCTCGTTCTTAAGGTTATATCTATTTTTACGCTGTTCCGATAGGTCGGGATGAGCAGTTAAGAAACTTAACGTCATATTCACTATGTCTGTGCTAATGGTGAGGGGGTTCCATATATGGTCTCCACGCTGTGATAATGTTTGTCGTTTAAATTCGCAGCTGGCGATACTTTAGCTTCAGCAGATGTTAAAGAGTTCAGCCAGATTTGCTTTCTGCTCCGAGAGACCGGAGAAAAAGCAGCCGTCTGTTAAAACGAAACATATCAGGCGGCTTTGGATGGAGATCGGCCAAACACTTGGGCAACATTTCATCAATGTTTCATGAGGTCTAGTAAGTAATACGAGTGAAATACATTATCATGCATAAAGATATATGTGTATACGAGAGCTTTAGCAAAAACTGTGAACCCCTTTTTCACCCCACAACAACAGTAAAGTAACCTCACTTCGTTTACGCAAGATTAACTGACCAGATAAATCGCATGTTTTAGAGGAGACGCGTACAAAGCACAAAACACAACAAAACAACAGAAACAAACGAATGGCTAATAATGAGGACATTACCTTCCACGAGAGAGTAACGGTTTTGTTTGATCGACTAGTGTATTGATTGATTAATAGGTAATTACCCTCCATGAAAATGGGGGTACTGTTTTTACTCCATTTCATGTTTGGTCTGATATCTGAAGATCGGTGAGAAGGAACTGTACGATATTTGGCAGATTGATGGATGGGGCCTTGGAGATTGTGTAGGTTGACTTTGAGCCCCTGGTGATTGACCTTGGTACTGCAGTTTAATTTTTTTATTCTGTTGTTTGCGCGTTATGGACTGTTTGTGCGATATTAAGGTAGCATGTAGTTGTTATTACCATGGTTTAGTGGTTTAAATTTGGGCTTCCTAGCTGTTTGCGTTTGATATTTACAATATGTTTAAAGTTG
>NW_017804398.1:1086550-1114325 GCF_001625305.1 Branchiostoma belcheri
GGGTTACTGACCTGCCGGCCTTGCGTAATGGGGCGGTTTGTTTGTGTACATGTTGTGATTGAGAGGTCAATGACCTCACCTCTGCAGGATTGATATCTGTGCCTCCTCGTACCCCCCCCCCCCAACCTCTGTTACCAATTAGTGATGTAAATAAACTACCTCCGACCGTGTGGGGCCAGTCCTGAGTTGTATATCTGGGAGTGAAGTCGTCCCTCTCTCTCGTGACCACGTACATCAATTTGCTCAGTTAACAAAGAGATCAGAGTAGGATTCTTGCATTACTAATAGCTATGAAATGATATATATGGAATAAAGTATACCAAACACCTTGCAGGCTGCTCCATCAATTCTTCAATTCAGAACATACAAGTCTCTAAGTACTAAAACTCGCTTGAAAGTTTATCTGGGTTGGTACTTAACGTTACATGATAAAAATTAAAATTGTACCAACACAAAGCAACTCCCTCATTATTCATGGCCATATAACGTCCAATTAAATTTAAACCCAGCTGTCATGTTTTAACAATGAACACATGTGATAACATAAAAAAGAACCCTAACAACACCAACCTCGTTCATGGAGGGAAGATGTCTATTGCTTGTTTCCTTATTTGTTGACTTAGTAAATTAAAAGACACCTACTAGCACATTCTTATTAGGGGCAATTATAATTTTTTTTATATATGGAAAGAGGCTTCAGTAATCCAGCAGGAGGTTGGTACGCCCACTGTTCACTACAGGCTGCGACCGCTGAACGATCAAAGATTTAACATATCGCTCAACGAATTTCATAGACTGCAAAGAACGACTTTTTTGAGTCTGTCTGTCTTTTTTGTTTACATCGTACATCTTATATTCTAATAATGAGATTAAGCGTGAAACAAATCCACTTAAGGTCTCACAACAGTCGCTCAGAGATCGCCGTCTGGTGGTAAGAAGGTCTTACGAAGATAAGCTTCGGAACAGATCATTGCAGGGAAACTTGCCGCGCTAATGGCAATATCTGGGATTGGCATCAACTCGCATCGATCGCTGCCGGCTGTCGGCTCTACACTAGGCTTGGCAAACCAACACCTCTGCCTTTTAACGCGCCTCTTCCTGCCCCGCAGGAACCTACTGCTGTTTTCCGAGGGCTTTAATTGAATTTCCCGACCCGAACGCTGCGACCTTAGCTGGTGGACACATTGTGTGTTTGACTGATGTTCTAACACAGTTACCAGGGCTCTCACTAGGCGCTACTGGAGAGGTGTGTGGCGTGACAACAGTGTTCATCAGACGGCTCTGCGTGCAGTTCTCTGTCAGATACAACAGCATCCTCGTTCCACGGCGGGTTCCTTGCCCTGGTTTGTTTGTTTGTTTGTTTGTAGACGGTTGTGAGCCCGACCATGGACACCAGGAGTACGGCCCGGCTCTGCCTGGCGGCCTCACTGCTGGCGGGAGCCTGCCTGCTTGTAGCCGGGAGTCCCGTGCTCACCAGCCACCCGGACTGCCCGGAGTCATGTAACTGTACCGTGGACAAGGCCCTGTGCGTCAACACACTGACTGTACCGCGCAAAATCCCCGCAGAAGTTACGTCTTTGTAAGTATTTCTTTTGACTTCTTGGATTTCCCCTCTACATCACCGGTACCAACAAATGTGCCAATTGATGTCACTGTGTAGAACAAGAAAGTCGACGAAAAGTCTAACAGTCAATCGCCCTTCTGTGTGTAAGGCATTAATATGTAGCTTTGAACCTTTATCAACTGTAATATCTATTTCAGCTACTTTTATACATGCCCAACGGTACAGAATATTTGTCTAACTACCACACGTGCAGCGCCATTATAGACGTAGGGTGTTAAACCGATTTGACTTCTTTTGTAAATTATGTGTTTGCAATATGGATGTAAACACTTCAGCAAGGCAGACACGTCGATCTTAAATATACAACGGGCACATTTGTCATTGTTTCGTTCCTGTTATTTTTCGGCTATTTTGAAGTCAGGAATAGCGTGTCAATTGGCCGAAAAGTGGGAAAGAGATAATATATGCTATGTATAACAAATTTGTGTAACTGTACCTTCTTTTATTTACTGTTAACGAAGGCTACAAATCCAAACCTTGCAACAGAAAGACAAGGTCAACCTGTCACGATCGAATCGATCGTTTTCCTTTTTCTGCGCTCATGTGGATAAATCGCGTGCACAACAATACCATGACATCTGCCGTGCCGAACAATGTTTCCCACCTGTCAACGTCACAACCCGTTACATGACCTCGCCACGTTCAGTCTTCACTTCCGTGTGATTGGCCGTTCATCATCAATAAGTAATTCAGAAAACTACTATTCATTACCCTTTGAGTTCGAGTCAAAACTTGCAAGGCACGTCAGAGATGTTTACAGTCTTAATTCTTACGGCCCGGTCATATTCGTCTTACGTCCTTCGATGTTGGCGTCGTAGATATTTCAAGCAGGCTGTGACAGAACCAACCGCCGACACTGGGACAACCTTTCATTTGTGCGACACATGTACGACTATCCCAAGACTTTTTGCGATCGTCGCACGGCACATAGGTTACCAGGCCTTTAGATCCTGTTGTCACAGAGAGGAAATTACTCCAACAACAGAGGCGTGATCCTGCGGTCAAATGTCGCTCAACGGTCGGCATAGTCCAGATGCCATCAGATGGAAAAGCTCATTAAAATTTCATGTCCAGCCGGTCGTAAGAAGAAATTATAACATCCCATTAAAACCGTCCGCCGTTTTTTTTTCCACAAACTTCGCACTCCTCCCACGTGACTCGTTATCTCGCGTTCGCAGGTTTCCCGCCAATTCGTCATGGGAACGACAGTACCTACTGGTGTTGACTACTGCTTCCGTACCCAATTCGTACGCACATCACAGGTCCTTTTAATGCACTTGTAGACAATATAAATGTCTATCTATATATAACACCGACCAAAACGTCCCCTGCTGCTTTGGATATCAGCGTTTGGTTATCTTATCTTGTTTCCACAGCCATTTCCTGAATACTCATACATTATTTATATAAAGTTGTATGAAAAGGGGCTACTTAAAACCATTAGGGCTGCCCATATAATTTCTGTTACGTTAGCTTGTACATAAGGCATGGTGAAGAAATATCATCTATTACATGTCGTATTCTTCTGTTGTTTTATTGCCTCTTCTTGTAAAGCGAAAGTAATCATTCCGAGGAAGTCAGTAGTTTGCGCATAGACTGTGTAAAAACAGCGATGGCAGATCTCTGTTTGCCTTTCACCTATGGTAACCGATGTTCCCACGAGAGCACCAGACAAAATTCATAAGCATTAAGGCATGGTGGTAAAATTGGCGCGAGAGAAAATCAATGCCCGCATGTCTGTTCAAGACCAGGTGTTAACCGTTTTATTGAACCAGCAGAAGCAGGCTAGGGTGCAGAATCCGGAAAAACACACATCCGCTCCAAAATATTTTGGTGTTTATTTTTTTAGGAGGTTGAGAGGAGGAGCAGTCGAGTGATGGTTTTTCCATGTCTCATTTCCATATTGTTCAGATGTTGTTTACCGAGGTTAATTTGATACATTTACAGAGAACACAGACAGACAGACAGAGAGAAAGAAATGGAGAGAGAGAGGGAGGTGTCTTATTGAAACAAAATCATAACAGCGTTCTTTACAGTTAGGCGCGACATACTGTCCAGATGGTTAACTCTGTGGCGATCTCTCTTCTCGCACTGACGTCATTATCAGTCGACACACAGAACTGTTGATAACGGGATATCGGAAACGGCTACCGCTGCGAGAACAGATGACTATGATGGATTTAAAACCGTGTCACGAGTGTGGCACACAGCAAAGCACAAGATAAATATGACTTGCTAGAGTTAATTTACTTCATCAGACAGAAAGTCCTGCAAACTAAGCATTCCGTAGAGAGGAGTTGTAACAAATTTCATAGGTTTCTTGAGTAATATAAACTAGAAAATTATGTACTAGTATTTTGTGAAAATGATCAGTTAACTTAACGGAACCTTCCCTTTTTTCAGAACCTTTATTGAGGCGGAATTCCACAAACTCACCACTGGATCCTTCTCCCATCTCCGGACGGTCTACCTGCTGTAAGTTTATCATATATTCTTATTGTAAAATTCATCAAGCAAATGCCTGCAGGATGACCAAGCTCTACACGACCCCCACATGGTGTACACCCACAAACACACCATATCCATCCCACCAGCAAGAACAGAAGACTTTTGAGCTCATTTCTTCATCAGTCAATCAAACTGTATAATCGAACAAAACAATCTGGTGTGCAATGATGGGGTCATGTCATGCCAAATGTATATACATGTACATAAATGCATATACTGATACATGGATACAAAATTGAAATCTCATTTTGGTAGATGCTTATCATGTAATCCTATACAGACCGGGTCATGGCAATGATGAATATAAACATTAACATACTTATGTACGTATATGGCCCAAAATTTTGAAGAAGCAAGAGAAAAGCGTTGAATTGTATTTCTATGAATAGGACCGATAGCAAGCACTATGGTATAACGTGACATGTATGTATCGAAAATGTTCTAGAAAAACGATATTTCGCTTATCACATGATTTTGTTGCTGTACAGCTTCTTCAAATCATGCATATTTGAAAAGATTGAAGATGGAGCTTTCGACGGAATGACTAGTCTTCGGTACCTGTAAGTCACACCTTTGATTCTTGTATAGCCTAATATTAAACACTTACCTCTTTCTGATGTCGACACGTCGTTAGAATGGCCCTTATACAATGTACTCGAGACCCTTGCGTTTTGCTACCATGCAGGTTTTTTTAATCTATTGCAACATCCATAACAATACAATACACAGTGGTGCTGCGCTCAAGGGAAAGGGCTTATATGAAGAGCACCACTGAACAAAGAAGAGACAAATGATACAAACATGAAAAGGAAACTGGAACGGGAATGTCTGTTGAACAGAAACCTCGGTAGATCTAGACAAAAAGAAAAAGATGTCGAAGTCTTTCAGACTTCCGGGAGCGAAGTGCGTTGGGTTTTCGTGGATGTATGAAGACTGCAAAGGGGATTGTATGCTGTAATGTAATCGGTATCACAACACTAGATACATTCTTGCACAATTTTTTATGTGCTGGGTCACCTTCATCCATGATCTATCTATAAATCAAACGCCAAAGCCTTCTCACTCTCATGCGACCTTTGCCACTCCGGAGCCGAAACATACAAACCACCTTAATCAGCGCCACCCAAAACAATACTTCCGTCTGGGAAGTAATAATGGTAACAGAAACATCACATGCCATGCAGTTCAGACTTGTGCTTACATCAAGTAATGGAGCGATATTTCACATCGATGTTGTAACGACCGTGTGTTATCCCGCAGGTTTATCGAACTCAGCGAGATAAAGTATCTGTCAGAGCGGGCTTTCACCGGTCTGCCGTCACTAATGTACCTGTAAGTACACTTCATCCTCTCAGATGGCGAGGTCTCTCTCCTTCAAAACATGATTAAATCGTTGTACGACCAACAAAGGCTTCTGGAAGCAGCACTTCACGTGCACCTTAGAAGTGTATGCCCTGCCATTTGACATAATCACATATGGGCCATGAGCCTCTATAACTTTGGGTTCCTTTGTTCGGCACTATTAGATGTATACGCGAGTAGCATATGCAGAATACTGGTATCTATAACGTCTTTGATCGCATGATGAACATCACATGTACGAATACACTCCTGACATGTGGTAGCGCATCAGAAATGTTGAAAGTGAACATTGTGCCGTACACCTGATACTACAAAATTCATCATAAAGGTTGTACTTTGTAGCTTCGCGGATGAAGCCATATAATACATGTGTATAGTTCTGTACGAGCTACAGCCCGCTTAATGCTATGACTAGACAGACGTTGAGGTAGACTGACCGCTTGATCTCCCCTCCGCAGGTCGCTGGCGTACAATGACCTATCCGGGCTTCCTGTCGGTCTGCTGAACGGCCTTGGTTCACTCATCTATCTGTAAGTTACGAATGTTTACAATAAGAAGTAGATCTAGGATCGAGTTGTGACAAAAATATAATCCATTGTTGATGATCATCAAAGCTGATTGGGTTTCCAGAGTTTCACAAATTTAGACATGCACGTACACAGTGAACAGTATTAACCTTATTGGAATGCGAATTGACGAACTGAGCCGTTTCCCATGCCCCAGGGACGTGTCCCATAACCCGCTGGTGTGCGACTGCCGGCTGAAGTGGCTGGTAGACAAGCTGCTGTCAGAAGAGTACTTCTCCCCGCCGTTCAAGTGCGCCGGTCCGGCGGAGCTTCAGGACAGACTGTCCTCCAAACTCACTCAGGACGACTTCGACTGCATCAAACCAGGTTTGTACAAATGTACAGTTTGGAAGTTACTTAAGCTTGTATTTAACAGTTGTAAAAGTCGTTTCTGCTTTAAGATCGGTTTCAATGTTTTACTGTGAAAGACCAAAAGAATCAGCTAATCCAGGCTGGAGGTTTTCAAAGCTGTGGAATATAACCCAGCAACTCATTTCTTCTTAACCTTTTCCCTGTGGTATCAAGTTCTCATAACAGTCACCCCTTCCTCACTTCATGTGCCTCCAGAGTTTCACGCCTTCCAGTCGATGAACGCGGTGTCCATGCGGGTGGATACCTACAAGAAGAGAACGACTAAACAGCTGAATGTCGTGGTGGCCGAACCAGAAGCTGGCGTCTGTAGCATCCTCACCTGGGATCACGTCGAGTTTACTTTTAAAGTACTCCTTACACCCTCTTTCTACTTTGTCTTTCAAATAAAGGCTGCGACCGTTCAGCGACCAATATTTGAGACTTAGTGAATGTCATAGACAAGGAGTGGATTATTTTTTTCGTTCGTTGTGTGTTCTGTTGTCTGGTAAATCATATACTTTATTGTGGCTTTGTTAAAAAACACATTTCCCTACACATCTCCAGGTGTATAACAACATCACAGCCCCTTCAGTGGTGGCGTGTACGCCCGTGCAGATGGAGACAGACCTGTTCATACTGGCCGCACAGCTGTACGGCGGGACCAGGGTCTTTCAGTTCGACAGGTAAAAACCGAGGTTTCCTCATCTGGACTCTACCGAAAAATGATTTGGGAGTTTATTTTGTCTATAAAAGAAAGTGTCTCTGGTGTTCCGTTTGCCGTATTTACGTTACTAAACTGCAGAACTTTCCGTTTGTATTTCAGCACCAAGGACAGCTTCGTCCTGTCCCAGACCATCGACACGGTGAAGCCGAGTGACGTGGAGACGTTCAGTATTGACGGGACGCACTACGTGGCGCTGGCGGACGGCGCCAAGGGAGGGACCAGCGCCGTGTACTCCTGGAACGGAAACCGGTTCACTCTCGCGCAGGTACAGAAGTGTGTATACTTATTACATGTTTCAGGTGTCTGTATTTGTTATGTGTATGTGTATGTGCACATGTATGTTTGTTTGAATGTGACCTGTACTTAGCCAAGAGTGGGGGAAGCTTGTACGTGTGTGTGTGTGTGTGTGTGTGTGTGTGTGTGTGTGTGTGTGTGTGTGTGTGTGTGTGTGTGTGTGTGTGTGTGTGTGTGTGTGTGTGTGTGTGTGTGTGTGTGTGTGTGTGTGTGTGTGTGTGTGTGTGTGTGTGTGTGCGTGCGTGCGTGCGTGCGTACAATTTGGTGAGGAAAAACTGTTTATTTAGTCCACTGCAGGATATAGTTCTAAATGAACTATAACATCTATGACGTACTTAATCGCTGTTGTTTCTGTAGGAGCTTGCCAACTTGTACCGAGAAGCTGACTTTGAGTTCTTCAAAGTCGAGGACCAGCCGTACCTGCTGATGCTGAGCAGCGGCCAGCACCCCGCTCTGTACAAGTGGTCCAGCGGGGACAGGCAGTTCATATACGAGGTAACAATGACGTAATGCTCGAGAGAGGTCGTTCAGGATTTTTCTCTATTTCTAGTTTGGACCAGGATGGTATCTAGCTAGTACATCGAAGTAACACACACATTATTACTATTGTTACTGGCCAGCATGAGAAGTAGATGTTCTTTGTCGAAGAAGCTCTGGGTTTGCGTGTTTGGATTTATCGTCTTACGTATTGATACTGATTGTTGATGATAAACACATCATGAATTCTGACGCAAAATCCAAAAGCAGGCTTCGTATTTAACATAGAGATAAGACCTACATATCCCTGAATGGGTTTTATTGTCTTACGTCCTCACTTTACTGTTTACCCTGTTTGTGACCTTGACCTGACCTTGACCTGTATGTTCTCTACAGACCGACATCCCCTTTGAAGAACCAGTAGCAGCGCACACCTTCGTTCTTGACAATGTCGTCTACCTCTGCCTTACACAATTCCTCGGAGAATCCAAGGTAGGTTCATGAATACTTCGATACTAAAATGTGCTCTGAGTAATACAAAATAAACCAAACGTCTGGATAAATTCTATATTAGACATGTTAGATAGCTGATAGATGTCAAATATTTCAGATAGCATCTGCTACCCGGTAATGTGTTCTCTCCATCCGGATGTCAGCTTAAAACATTATTACTGGCAACCAAGAGGTAACATCATGCAATACGCCCGTATAGTTACTGCGCTGGAACACGTCCACCTCCGGGTTCCAGGACTACCAAGTGTTCAAGTCCCGGGGGGCCATGGTTCTCCAGCCGCTCCAGGTGGGGCAGGAGTACTACCTGGTCCTGGGCAGTGACTACGTCCTGACCGAGGTCTACAGGTGGAACCCACAAGACAAGAAGTTCATCAAAAGCCAGGTCGGGTGAACAGCTGACAAACCCTTTTTTAGTCCTGCACGCTAAAATGCAATCATGAAGCGCACACAAAATATTGTGTATGTGGGCTGGGGAGTCCAATTCTTACACCGTTTTGCCAAACATCATTTTGACATTATAAATCGGTTATCAAAATAAAGTTAGCATTTTCCAGAATCTACATTGTGTTATCTCTAGCGTAACAAGCGAATTTGCCTTCGTAATATGAGTTGCACCTCAGGAAATCCATTCTGTAAACGCTGAAACTCTTCCCGAACCTCTGTTCCCCTTCAGGACATTGAATTGAAGACCCCGCGAGACTTCAAGGTGGTGACAGTGCCGCCGGAGAACGAGGACAGTTTCCTGTTCGTAGCCAGCTTCAGTGAGCAGACCGAGATCTTCAGGCACGAACTGGTGGACCTCAGCCTGTAGTGTCAACACTGTTAGAAGTCACAACTGTGCACCTGTACCAGTACTGGTACCACCTTAGCCCCGTCCTCATGTTTGAGGGCAGAGACTATATGGAAGCTCTCAGTATCAGTCTCTTCCACTCATTCCTGTCTCTGACTCATTGTATGTTGTCGTCATCCCACCTCCTTCGTCTCCCAAGGCTCCTCCTACTGGCGATGTCCCCTGTAGGACGTGTGTGGAGATGTGCTGTGCTCTGGTGATGTGACCTCACTGTGCACAACCATGTACATATGTAGTAACATAACGTCTTTAGGAAACGTAACTGCAATGGGTTGTGGGTATACACTCCATTTCTAATCTAGACAAGATTATGTCGTGAGTTCCGGCTTTAAGATGAAATGTAGAAATGAAGCCGTCGAATAAGAAAACTATAAAACAAAACAGCAACAAACGTTTAACTTACTAGTTTTAATGGTGTATAGATACTAGAAAAACATTCGGCATGCATTAATTTTTAAAAAGATGATTTAGCAAAACGATACGTCCTGATTGTGTGTCCCTGATATGACGTCGAAGAGAGGCATTTTATGAACGTGACATATATAAACAGTCACACACTGCACGAAATCTTACTTTAGACACACTTTAAACCAAACGTAAAGGTTCACTTTCGTTAGTGGACATATACGAATGCTTCAAGGTGTGTAGTGATGACCCTTTCTACAGGGCAGTCATGATGATGGACTGATCAAATATGTACGAGTCAAGCTTTATCAGCATCAGGGGGAACTGTTGCTTTTCATGAACGTGTCAATAACGATAGAGTAATGATTCATATTTATGCCCATAATGGTATATATTGCATAGATTGCATCCTTATGAATTCGTTCAAGGCGTCATGATAGTTATAATTTTAGATCAAGTAGTAAATTGTCTGAAGAGTTCAAGTTCGGTCGATTAATCCCCATACATAAGCGCATTGTCCGTTCGTGGTGTATGTACGTCTGTATCTCTTGGAATAACCTCATTTGTAGAATTTCATGATCATCAACGGCACCTAATAAAGTGTATACATTGGTTTACAAAGTTAACGTTAAGTTCCCTATGACCACCACACTACCGTAAGTGTTAGGACCAACAACTGGTATGAACGAAATAATGAGCTGCAGTGAAGACTAAAACTGCTGGATGCCTGCTGTCCTGCTTGAGCAGGCGTTATGACAGACTGACTGGTCGCTTCTGTTACATCATTTTCTGAAGCAAACCACGTGGTAGTCGCGGAGAAACCAAAGTCACAGACGGTAGCAGGGGACTTGTCCCCCACTACGCATGTGCGGGTCTGTTCGAATCCGTCCCATGATGCAGTTACCCTGTGAGTCCCGGGAAGAAGCAATCTCCAGTAGTCTCCGTCCGACGCTGGAGGATAAGGAAATATGTTTAAAAGATGTTTGTATGTGCGAAGAATCCGCCCAAGAAAAAATGATAAAAAATACCATGCATGCTTCGATTCTCTTCTACAAGCTTTCAAGGACAAAGAATGCTGTCTTTCAATGTTCACTATAATATGACCTTTCCACTTCTGGACGGTACTTTAAGTTAGGGTGCAGTAACTTGCAAGCGATACGTATTTGGCTGCTTGTAAATCAACCCACCTGTAGTGACGTCATGATCCACGCCCTCTACGGAAATGGTGGCGTTCGCCACGCCTTTTCCGGCTCCATCTCTGACAAACCCCTTGATTCCTGTGTGGACCTAAATGGACAAAATTTACATTTGAAATCGATTCCATGCTAGAGATCCCACATGCACACAATCCCACAGACACATATACATATACATACACATACACAACACGTGCTCACACACACACACACACGCACGCAAACACACACACGCACGCACGCACGCACGCACACTCGCACGAACGCGCGCGCGCGCACACACACACACACACACTCACGCACATACACACATTTTATTCTCACTGTGTGTGCGGAACATGCATATGACACGTCCATATACATACCGCCTCTATGTACGACAGCAGTGCTTCCTTGTTGTCTTCCCAGTACGTCTGCAACTCGTCTTCATCCGGGTACTTATCACAGCTCAGTTCAAATGTCATCTCCAGACAGTTGGTGGCCAGATAGCTGAAGTCCTGCATGCCTGCAACATTGATTTGTAGTTATACTAATTATTGCTGGTGATAAAGTAACTTTTATGCGTTTTCCCACCTTTGTGAGAAGAACAGAACATGAAGACAATTGCACGGAGTTATCATAAGTGACGTTGTCGCTCAACCTTACCGCCAGGAACGCAGTACCATTCTGCGCCGTTGGTCATCCCTCCCTTGCAGGTAAAGTTGCGCGCGTTGCAGGGCTCCACCTGCCCACACTTGCCCATCTTCCTGTGCCCGTCCACGTACACTTTCGCCAGCTTCCGGAAGAGGGCGTCGTCGGGCGCCTCAGAGTAGGACCGCATCACTTTCCTTTAGTGAACAAAAATAGGTCGATCAAACAACTTACACGTTTTCAACGGCAAACTTCAAGGGCATTTTGGGGATATTCATGAAAAGTTCAGCTATCTTGTTACGGAAAAGGCTGCCTCAGATCCTTGTCGGCAGTTGGTTCTGTCATCACAACCTCCTTGAAAACGCTGTGACATCAAAATCGTACGAAGACCTACGACGGATGTGACTGCGTCGACGTCCTTAGTGACGAAAATGACATCTTAGGTACAGATAATAAGCAATTCTTACAATAAACAAATTTTACAAAAACAATAAACATAAACACAAACAATTCTTTTTATTTCCCGTACCTGAGACCACAGCTGTCGAAAGGATAGCTGACAACCACGCTCCCTCCGTGAAGACTGCCCGCCAGGACAAACGGTTGGCTGAAGCTCCACAGTATGACGGACAATGTCTCCGGGGCGACCTGAGAAGTTTAAACAGCGGCGTCATGAGTGGCAGTATCGCGAGAAAACGCTGCTATTCCTTCCACAAGCAAGCGCGCATCCTCAAAGACTTGTGCCATACCTTTGTCTTGGGAGCGGAGTGGATAATTATATGAAAAACATTGAAATTTATCTATTGAACTCAAAATACAGGAACACAATCTATTCGATTGCGTCCAGGTACGGCAAGTACCCAGAACGTATCTTCATTGCCGCGTACGTATCAGGTCATGTTCGAGCATAGAAGAACCATACCCTGTAGCATATAGCGTTTATGGTTCAAGTGTTCAGATACTGTGATTAATCCTATTGTAACAATAAACTTCTTGACGTGTCTGATAGTGATAAGTCTCATCATGTACATGTGTGCACATTGCGTTCTGGGTAGGCGCTTCAACGGATCAAAGCTGTACCCACCAGCGTGTCCCAGTACCACTCGGGAATGTCGACATGATGATTTCTGCGTTGAGACTCCTCCTGTAGGAGCCAGACCGGCAGCAGGTCGGGGAAGTTCCGATTCAGGTCGATCCTCTCCGAGTTGAGCCGACCGTAGCTGCCCCAGGACGTGCTGGTCCGAGGGCTGTCCGGGCCCTGCATCGGACGGACACGGGGGCAAACAAAGCTGGGTGAGCTGTTTTGACCAGAAGGGACTTAAAAATAACACACACACGCACACACGCGCACACACACACACACACACACACACACACACACACACACACACACACACACACACACACACACAGATTCAGATAGAGAGACAGACAGACAGAGAGACAGAGACAGACAGAGATTCGCACACCGACCGTACGGAACGTACCAGCGTCGCTGCCCTTTCAAAGCCATCGGGATTCATGGACGGCATGATGTGAATCCGCGTCTGCTGAATGAGCCGCCTGATCCTGGCGTCTCCAGCCTGGTAACGAGAGCACAGGTACTGAACCAGGTTCACCAGGACCTCCCGCCCCACCACCTCGTTCCCATGCATGTTTCCCACGTACCTGAACTCCGGCTCCCCTGTGTAGGGAACAATATTACACTTTAAACAGAACAACGTGATAGAGATGGCGATAAGCTACCTTTTGAGAACTCAATATGGATAAACATCACTGCTAATAACCAGCCTGGGATCTTATCTGGGGTAAACATGCAGCCCGGCTCTTCCTTTGATAGTGATCAGTGACAGATGAAAACGTTGCCTACATGTGTATTCACGACTTGATATATGTCTCTATCTTTGAAGTGTGTCTCCTATGGTCATGTATCCAGCCGAGATGTGTTTGAAGGTACATCAGAATACTTCCCGTGGCGCAATCCTCCTGATCTCCATGGCTTATCTCTTTATTAGACATCTACTGTAAGCCTGTAAAAGGGCGCTGTGAGGAACGTTTCATGAACATTGGACCGTCGTCCGCCGTGCGATTTTGATGCCGTACATCATACGGTACATGTATAAAATTATCAACCAAAACCTGTAACAGAACCAACCGCTGACAATGATTTAAGACATCCTTTTTTCCGTAACAAAACAGCTTAAGTTTGCAGGACACATTCACGACTGACCCAAGAACGCCTTTAGTCGTACGATCGCACGACTTTTGTGACCGTTAAAATTTTGCAGATACACGCACGTGGGAAAATACTAGTAACGTTACATGTAACAAAACCGAGTCAGTGTGATCCTCATTTACCAACCAGACCTGTTTGACCTGACATTCCAGTGGTCAGAGTGACGATCGTGTATTGTCCGTGACTGTTTGCTGTCTTGCGGTTGACCGGACATACCATAGCTCACACAACAACTGACCGCCAGCGTTCTTTTGCTAGCGGCTTCTGTAACTTGGTGACCAGTAGGTCGGTGTAGGTCAACAAACACTCTGAATGGACATTCAGTTCTAACGTATAATTACCGTGCGGCCACATTTGTCTCGGGACGCCCTGTGATTTTGATGTCGTTGAATTGTCGAGCAGGCTGTGACAAGACCAACCGCCGACAAGAACCTAAGCCAGCCTTTTCCGTAATACTAAGACCACGTATATTCTGCAACACATATGCACGGCTACACGCTATCTCGAGAATACCCTTAGATTGCGATCTTACCATGATCGTACGATGATCGTGACCAGGCCCAAACGTCGAATTGCAAGAAAGATTTATTTCTGAAAATGTAAATCGTACACCTACTCTTGGCCCTTCATCATCGATCAGGTATGAATGTGATATTAGATTTGATCTGTGTATCCACCTGTTCGGTTTTTACTTTTTCTAACAAAAGGAACTTATATAGTGCCGTGCCTGTTTGTAATTTGGCTTCCGTAACCATCACCAGCATGGGCATAAGAAGTTTTTCTTTGTGACTTTCTGGATGCACATGTCGAAGTTAGTACACATATAGATACAGGTGTTTCTTGGCGTCCCGGAAGTACAGAAGTGACATCCTTACCTGGCTCGTGAACACCTGGATTGTCGCTGAACTCTATCACCCACAAGTCTCGTCCCTCCACGCTCTTCCCAATGGTGTAAACAAGCGAGATCTCGCGGCAGCTGGCCGCCGTGTCGTTCAGGACTCGGCTCAGGTCCGGGTAGTGATGATATCTGAAGTCAATCCCCACATCCCCACCGTGAACCGAGTTCACCACAAACGCAAGAACAGAGAACAAAACCCAGCAACTCTTTTCCGCGTTCGGCAGGGACGGCCCCTGGTGGTTTTGTAAGGATGGTTTGGAGAACGTTGGCTTCCCCATGATTGTTTCAATGACTTTTCCCGTCCAGCTGGGAATGTATAGAAGTCCGCCGCTTATCACAGAAGTCACGAACTCCGAGTGGAACAGGAAGAAAGGAATGATGACCCCCTCTGCCCTTGCTGACGCGACAAGGATACGCACACACGGGGGACGGGTCAAGATAACTTTCTGGGAAGGGCGCCAAGTTTCCGTCAAGGTGACAAGTGTTACAACTTGTCTTCCTGTGTGTATCAACCAATGTCACATTTTCAATATAAACCTTCTACTTTCGGAAATGAAGCAATGAATAGAATGAGCTTTCAGAACCCCCCTCTTCTCTGATGCTACATGGATTATCCCTAAGAATGACGCAGTCCCATCTTGTCTTGCCCAACAGTACGAGTATATCAGGTTATCACAGCTTTTCCAAAGTGTATGACGGCACTAGTAACGGATGTTAGAGGCAGAGGAATACGTGACGAAAAACATGACCATGTCGTAACTTAAGATCATAAGAAAACATAGACTCCATTCCTGAAAATGTAGCAAAGCCTTTGAGGTAATTACGTCAAGTTTTCAGTGTTTCAGTTCATAGTGATACATGCTCAACTTTTCACCGGAGGTGTTCTACTCCGGTCGTCCTCGTTATGTCTCCGGTTAAACAGATACAGATGTTTTTGTAGAACTTGGCAACAGTAGCGAAAGCCACAAACTCTATGTAACGTTAGTCATAATACTGTGGGCTTGATTACATTCGCTAATCGCTACATACCCAACATCACACTTACAAATATCATCACGGGACCAAAGATCAAAAATGTAATTAAAGGTGCAGTCACGTTTATCGTAGGTTGTCGTACGATCTTTATGTCGCAGACGGCGCGACCAACCGACGACAAGCTTATGCTGCATTTTCGATAACAAGACAGCTGAAGTTCGTGCGACACATGCACCGCCACCCTAAGAATGCTCTAGTTTGCGATCGCACGACGGTCGTACGACGAATGTGATCTGGAGCATGGCGAAAGACATCTATTGTGATTTCGCTGCTGGGTCACGAAATGACTTGGCAGTCCGGTCGGACCGAATATGGCTTCCTGGCGACGTCTAAGACAGCACGCCTCCGCTCCACATCCGGGAAGTGAGTTTATCGTCCTGTCCAGATTACCAAAGGGCGGGAAATTTCTTTTTTTTGTGTGTGTCTTCGTCAGATACTATATTTAAAAGGCGATCGGAAAACATGTGTTTACTTTTTGGCAAAATCATGAGAGATGTGTACACATACAAAACAGTGCACATAGCTATAGCTGCACCGGTACATATATGCACACGTGGACCTTAGATACTATGTACATAGAGACAAAATAGGTAGACACAGACATTCGCCTTCTGAAAGTCAATGTTTTCCTTTTCTACATGATAAATGGGGCTATTACGCAATAGTCCCACTGCCTTCTCTTAACTTCTGTACAGTAGGATTTTTCATTCTAATTTCTGTTATAACACAGTACGGAAAGGAGGGTTCTATGCAAAACAAGGACGCCGCAAGGACATGCAAAATTTTACCAATGGCAATGTGTGTCGCAAAGTCGTTACTACGACAAACTAAGGCTTTCTACATTACACTCCTCTACCACTGATTTATGTACAGTTTGGGGGACGATATGGTGGCCATGCCCATATACAACTCAAACGTTGTTGTTGGCTGGAGGTTTCCACCGCTTGGCGTCTCTGGGAGGCCCGATGTACTTGGAGATGTTGTCCTTGTATATCTGGTTGAGCTGAAGGGGGAGGGGGGCACATGGTTAAGAGACTAGACTAGTAGTATCTCAATAATATAGTTGAAAACAACAAATCGTAAATCATACATGAGTACTGCTCTACTAGTAAAAACATATAAAGAATACTATCTGTAATTGGCGCGAAAGTCAGTGATGACTCAGTGATTGTAAGGCCAGGAGGTCAAAAGGTCAAACATAGGAAATGGGGTGAACCGTGAGAATAGGTTCACAGCACGTGGGTGGGGGAGATGGACGGGCAGAATGCCAAGAGGTCAAAGGGTCAGACACATGAAAGGTCACAAAAACCTTAAATACTTCCCGTAAGTCTGAAATTTCCCATTTCTTGTTAAAGAGATGACTAGATAAAGGCACGGATGAATACCTTCCACTCCTCCTCCCACTGCAGGTGGTTGTAAGTCGGTTCCTTGGAGGAGATGCGCTTGAGGATGGCGTGGTTCTCGTGCGTGATGCGCAGGATCTCCCGCTGCCGCTTCGTCTTGTTCAGGCTGAGAAACGAGAAGCAACAGTCATCAACCACTGGTGAAAACGTGTATTGATTTATAATACTTCATATTTTTATCAAGAGATTCAAATGGATCCAAATGAGCTTTTTTCCCCTTAGTTTGATTTCATGTTACAGCAAGGAAAGCCCATAATCGTTAATTCTACAGAAATCAATAAGATGACATTTGTAGAGTGGCTTTCTTCGAGTTTCAATGTCCCAGGCACATGACAGGCCTGACCTGACCTTTTCTGTTGGTAGTCACTGTTGTGGTTATCCACCCTCCCGCCTGTGCGCATGATGTAGCCGATTTTCTCCAGTAGGATCCTGTTATCCCGCTCCACCGTGGCCAGGCGCTCCTCCTCAACCTGCCATCAACAAAGATGAGATTTCAGACCTCGGGGAAGTGTTTTGTGTTTTCAAAATTGTATTGGAACTGTGGAGATGATTGTATTGTATACTAGGACGTGAGTTAATTTTGGAACACTGACATCTATATATATATATGAGTCAGTTTGGCATAGTATGTAAAGATATCTTCCTATGATGTTTTTCAAGTTTGTGCTCACCTGAAGTTTCTTTAGCTTGAGATGGAGATGCATGTATGTGCGCGGAGGTTTGTTGTCTATCACAGGACTGGCTGTGGGTATCGTAAGAGACAGCTGTTAGTCAACAACAAATTATTCTTCACATGTAGCAAAATCGTGGCTATCAACAAAATATCTTTGATAACCCAACGGTTGATTTTAAACAGAGCCAGGCCCATTCTTTAAGTTATGAACCAAGAACTCTGTTACATGTTATATTGATGGGGTTAGACATCCAGGTAAACGATACTCAGAGACAATTCAAACTCGGTTCTAATTTAGTCTTCACGTCATAAAAACTTCACTGTAATTATATTAGTAATCACTAGTCGGCGTTAGCTGCCGAGTGGATAGCGCGACCTTGGAGAACTGCTGTGGCCGCAAGATGCGCTCCGTAGTTTGTGCAAACACGCGATGATAACTCATCCAGCGTCCCAATTCCTACTGCAACAGAGCCATGATCTAAATCCACACAAGGCCAATAGCTGTCAGAAGCTGTGATAAACAATAGAGAGAGAAGAATTCTTACCATTTTGCACTTTCATCCTATGCGTGTAGAAACGCTTCTGGTCCCACCTTTTCTTCAGCAGCTTGTTGTTTGCCGGGGTGATGGGCTGGTATGACCGGTGAGAGGACTGCATCTTGTCCGAGACAAATCGACGAGTCTACTGGTGAAGGAAAAATCTCCGATACTCTCGATCTCCTGTGGTTAGAGAGAGCTGAGTGAGTGCGCTGTCACCCGCGATGACTCGCTGAACCTATGAGCGACTGCGTAGAATTAACAGCCTACGTGACTCACATTGTGTGACGTCAAAAACATCAGATCCCACATCATAAAGAACACGTGCCCCTTGTAATTTTAATGACACCACAAGGATAAGAATTATCTAAAGGATTCGAAGGCTTATTTTCTAAAGGTTCTCACCGACATACTGTGGACACACTACATACATACATACATACATACATACATACATACATACATGTACGAGAGCATACAGCTTAAAACATATGTAAGCATACACCCTATCAAACAAAATACCTTTCCAAATGTCCCCGTGGTTCCCTCCGTATGTTGTGCTTTGCCTGTTCTTCGTGTTTTTGTTTTGTTTTGATTGGTTCCATCTGACGCAATAGAACGCCGTTCTGGAACGGTCTCTTGTGGCGTCCTGTACTTCATGAACAATGGGCGTGTTTTTGTGACCGATCTGTTTGGATTTCCGTCGCAAACCCAATGCTGTTGTGTCTCTTTACACCCTTGGGTAAGTCTGATATCACTATTCTAGTCTCATCTTATAAATATTGAAACGTCATGGGAGTATATAAAGGCTCTTTGTGACGTTTATATATGTGTATTGGTCCTCCATATTCTTTATCCCGTCTAACCGGCGTAGAAACACTTGATTATCCCAACCTACCTCGGCCGAGACGCCATGTAAATAGAATTCAGCACCAAGGACAGTCACAGTCGAGGTAGTTGATACTACTGCTAATCGCCAGTATCAGCATCTGCTTCAAAACCGCCCATTCTTGCCAATTACTGGCATCTTCTGTTTGTAACTGCCTGACGGCGTGCATGTATCCGTCTTGCTATTCTAATCTAGAAAATTCATTAGGTTCAACCTCGTTCTTGACTTGTAACTTGAATGTGTTTGTTGTATGTTTAGTCGCTGTAGCCTAGCGGAAAAGACATGTCACGTGAGCGGTTGACCTCGCTGCCCATGCCGGAGGACAGGACAAGGTCTGACCGCCTGTCACGTGACCGACTGTCCTCCCTGGTGCTGAAAAAAGACGCCCCGGAGGAGAAGGCAGATGAGGAAGACGATGAACGGGATAGGAAAGGAGGGCTGTTTGCCAAGGTGTGTGATAGAAGTGGAAGGAAATTAAAATGTTGATTGGGGAAGTAAGGATACCTTTCTTTTTTTCAATGATTTTGTTTGTTTACTTGTTTGCTTGTTTGTTTGTTTGTTTGTTTATTGATGTTAGGATATAGCTACGAGTGTCTGGTGTCTCTCTTATGGAATATTCTGCATTTTCCAGTACGGCAGGAAGGTTGCCTTGGCAACGAGGCTTATCCGCAAGAAACCGAAAGAAGACGAACAGGACGATCAGTGAGTTGTGATTCCCCCCCACCCCCATAACATGGCTCAGACAAGACAGTAGCTGAAAGACTGTTGACGTCTAGTCCATGTGTATACTATAACAAATATTTCCCCGTACGTGAGATTTCGTGGAAAGCATATGCATGTGAATATCTCGTTGCCGGAGAACACAGTTCTATCAAGTAACAAATTATATTTTCTCTTTCAGAGTTGACTCTGTCAAGAGAAAATTTCTTTTCGACACCAAGGTAAAGTCAGACTTCATTTAACATTTTTTAATAATGATAAACTGCATTAATTTGTACATCGAGTGTTGTTTGACTTTCTGGAGAATTTGTGCAAAACTGTGATTCATTCATCATTCTTTTGAGTGACTAACCGTAAAATCAATCTACCGAGTGGATTTGAATCTATTTTTGGTAAAAACCATCAGCCAATGCTTTATACGTATCGTGTTGACTGATAAATTGTTTCTTTTTTTACACAAACTCATGGCACATCATGTATACATAAAACATAAACACAGTACACAACATTACAACACATTAACAATAACACTTTGCCTTTCCCTCTGGCTTTTGTTGGCTAGGGTTAGCTACTTGCAATTGGGATTTTTTGACAGATATTTTGTTGTTTCTGTTCCACGCGAAGCTAACTTTGATCGGTTCCAAACTGATGCACGCCCTGGCGGACCAAGAGGAGGTGGTGGACATCCATGACGTCATCGACATGGATGACGAGGGGATAGAAGACTTCGTGGCGCGGCGGGTGGGCGCCATGTTGGACACCATGATCTTCCGACTCATTGTCTTCGGCCTGATCATCGTCAACTCCGTCCTCATCGCCATGCAGACGGACGAACAGCTGGTGAGACACTCGTGTCCAGGGCGATTTTGTTCGTCTGTTCGTTTGTTTCGCATTTTAGGCGTTTGATTGTTCCGCATTCTTAAAGATACCCGTGTTGTACAGTAATTATAATAAGCTGCATAAGACAGGACTGTAAGGTTTGTCGGGATGAACCGTACCCCTACTCTTTTCGATATTAAGTATGGTGCAATCTTAAAGATGCTCGAGGAGTGACCCCCTCCTAAAAATAATGAATGAGAAGGAAAAATAGGAGCTCTGGATTTTTTTTATCACAACATCAATCCAATGGCAGCTCAGGAATCTCTGTCAGGGTAGAAACAATCAGCTTCTCACAGCCTTCAACACCATGGTAACAGGCAGTTCTCAGCCGGACAATAATTGGTCGCTGTTAGCATATATCCTACAGGATCAAGGTGTTCCCGATTCACCTGATAAGAGGTGTTAGCCATCAAGCTCCTAGGGACCTGACCAATGGTAGTGTTTCTAGTAAGGATAGTAGAACTACTGCGGTGCACGTGTGTTTTAAATACTTACACATTTTATACTCGTAAATGCACACTTGCCCATGTGTTTGTCCGTTCCCACAGTCCATCGACTACGCGGCGCTGTTCTCCATCTTTGACCAGTTCGTGCTGACGATCTTCATGTGGGAGATCCTGCTGAAGTGGTACTACGGGTTTGCCGTCTTCTGGAAGGAGAGCTGGAACATCCTGGACTTCGTCATCATTTTGGCCCTACTGCTGGGGCCGAGTAAGGCTTCGTTTTTTCTCCTTTTGTTAATTTGCTCGGTTTGGCACAAAAATGTGGGTTTTACAACGCTTAAAGGCGCATGAAAAACATACATCACACATGTAAATATCATTCTGTCTTCACTTATGACTTGACTTGTGTTGAGTGCACCTCTGCCAATCGAGCTACATTGTTTTGACAGCCCAGCTAGAAGCTCCTATCTTATAGCTTTCCTCATGCCATCAGCGTGTAGACCAGTATCTCTTGTTAGCACCTTCACATAGGTGAGTGGCTGTCTTCCAGGCGTCCTTTTCCCATGTGACGGACACCACCACAACAAGTTGGACACTACTTCTCTGTTCTTTCTGAAGCAGCGTCCGCCAAACCTCTTGATTTATCAGATAGTTTGGGTCAGCAGCAGAAGATACATACATGATATGGCCAATTGATTATTTTCTTATTTCACCAGCTCTGAAGTTCCTGGGCAGCAGCAGGATCCTAAGAATCCTTCGGGTCCTTCGAGCGTTCCGGAGCCTGCGCAGGTACGGGGAGACGGGTGAAAGGAAGAGTGTATATGTATTTACTATTCCCTTCCGTCGGTAGCTGTTAATTTGACAGAAACATGTTGCTGTTCAACACGTATAACGTAAGAGTGCTACTTAACAATCATTGCATGGCAAAGAAGTTGAAGACCAGGTGAGAGGTAGCCTCGTAACCATACCGTTTGGTTTGGTTTGGTTTGGTTTGGTTTGGTATCAATTATTTCGTTCCTATGTACGATATACGGGAGAGGCCGGCTGGAAAGATAGGCTGCTAAAAAGACCTATGCCTGGTATGTGAAGCGCCGTTAAAACACCACTAAGCCGGCACGTATGAATGGTTATACCTAGATCTTTCCCTTCCCCCCTCGAGGCCCTACTCAGATCTTCCCCTTCCCCACTCGAGGCCCTTATCAGGCTAGGTGAGAGGAGTATAAACTGGGTAATCACTTCTGTTCTTGTTTCCCCGGACACTAGTGTCAGCGCCCTGACTGGACTGTCTATGATCGTGCAGACCGTCATGCAGTCTATACCAGGTACGAACACGCATGGATATACATGTTACTGGTCAACATAGTCGCCTAATCGATTGCTACGATTGACCGATTGATGAAACACGAGAGTACTTTGTCAGTTGATTAAACGGTTTGTTTTGTATCGTCGCATTCGTATTGTATCGGCGTTTGGTAGGTAATGGTTGTTGTTGTTGTGTTGTTGTGCCCAGACATGGCGAACATCGTGCTGCTGCTGCTGATCCTGCTGACCGTGCTGGGCGTGTCCGGCGTCACGCTCTTCGGCAAGCAGGTGGAGCAGTTCAGCGACCTGCCGACAGGTACGGAACGTCGTACAAACACTCTAAATGGTGTTCTAAATGGGTGGTCTATCTTGCTTGACTATCACCTTAGAGAAGTAAACGAGCCTTAGCCTGGGTGCAATTCTCTGTAGTTTCCGCCGGCTCCCTTATGTCGCTGCCCACCACGGAGGATGGCACCCAGGCTAAACGAACCTCTCAGCACTTCCCTTTTTTTTATCAACCATATGCTCATGTTGCCAGTTTATTGCTATTATTCCACGTCTTTTTTACCAGCCATGTTCTCGCTGTTTATCTGCGTGACTCAGGACGGGTGGATGAAGATATTCACCAAGTTTCGGGTAAGCGCGGATATTACCTACTACAAAATAGCAGTAAATGTTTATCAAACGACCATACTATCATAATGAAATACTTGCCGGGCATGCCGCCACTCTCTTATTGGTCGAGCCGCTATTTGCTATTCATTTATTGGTTGTAATTATGGTTGACAGACAGGATCGGTGTACTGAGAACCCGGATGTTAGTTCGGTGTTCTCCATGGTGCTGAATTGCCATCACTTGACAGGACATTTTCGTCGGCAGTACAGTGCAGTAGTCTCTGTAATATTTGGATGCCATAGAATTTTTAAGCAGGTTGTGTTAGAACCAACTGCCGACAAGGATCTAAGACAGACTATTTCGTAAGAAGAGAACTGCATTTCGCAGGAAACAAATGAACAAAACATCTTGATACGTCGATGAAGGTTAGACATCCAGGTTCCTATCCATGCAGGTTCATATCCAGTTCCTTGAGTAACTCCTTTTTGGCGTAAAACATATTGATAAGGACAGCTAGATCTGTTGGCAAGAACAGACAACCACTCCCTGTAATTCAGAAGGCATTTTTCTTTCTGCAGGACCTTGGCGGAAACTACGTGATGGGCGGGGCTATCTACTTCATGATCTCCATAACTATCGGCGCTTTCGTTTTCGCCAATCTGGTGGTCGCCGTGGTGGTCACAAACCTGGTAGGTGTCAATCAAAGTGGTACATGGCTTTCTTCAAAGACTTTAACAAAAACGTCCTGCAGTACCAGATCAAGCTGCGTCCAAACGTATTGTCACGTCGTATGCTAAACGCGAAATATGAAAACCAGCATAGAAGACCCAAATCTAGTCTTTTATTATTTCCAGGTCTCACCTACCCACCAACCAAATATCAATGTAATCTACGTAGGAGTTATCGTGTTAACACACAGACACACACACGATGGGGGGGGGGGGGTTGCAGAATGCTACATATATAGTATTATGTTCTATTGACGCGACACTAGCTAGCAGTGATCAAATATGTCTTCATGGCGTAGGACAAAGCGATGAAAGAAGTGAATGAAGAACGGAAAAAAATGGAAGATACTTTGTCCACCAAGCCAAAAGATCACCCAGGGGATTCAGGTAAGCAGTAGGGTTCCAAACTAGCGTTTCTTCATTTTACACGACGTAGTTCCATGTAAATGTCCAGGAATAATAATGTAAATGCAGTCTCGCAGAAGGGGAAAGGGAGGCTTCCACGATGTTTTAAATTCGCAGTACATTTACAGTCAGCCGTTTTGTGTCCACTATGTACTAGACGATGCCCACAAACACAGTGGAGCGGACAAGGTCCCCCTGTTCTACATGTCGGACTTGCTCAGGCATGTGCATGTTGGGAACCAAGTGCCTCTACAGCACGTGGTAAGGCTAAATCTCTACTTCTTGTGTTGTGAGTCCGGAGGACTACAAGAGTGACATGAATGCTTCGAAATCACTTTTATTTTAACCACTTGTTGTCTCCGCGAAATCAATGGGGATAGATTTGTTTTCGAATCCCTGTCTGTAGGACCTGCGGAAGTTATCCCTGGACAGGGTGGAGAACTACCTGCTGATTCTGGTCACCATGGAGAAGAACCTGGCCGAGTACAAGGAGCTGCGGCAGCAGCTGGAACAGGTCAGCCCTGCGGTGCAGTACTAGTCACACCTGCTAGGTGGCGCGAAAGAACGGACAAGGCCATCCCCTACTAGAATATGATCATGAACGAACATTGAGTTATCTACGCTTACCCATCTCAGTACTTTGTGGCCCATTATTTCGTCTGATGCTATGCGTAGCCAATTTCTGTAGCCTGCTTTCTTGTGCAAATTTTTCACCTCTTGCATTATCCATGCAACCTCTATTAACGTTGTAACATTTAGTCATCAGGATACATATGTGACACTTTAAAAGACAGTGTGCTTGATAGAGATCTCTAGTACATTGTACTGGGGGATGTTGAATCACATTTCTTTCTAGGTGGCAAATATGTGACCTGGCAGAATTATGTCAGTAAACTTTATCCTTGCTATCCTCTCCCACAATCATGCCTGTCATGTTGTTTACAGATCTTCACTACCGTTCATGGCCTGAACCAGAAGAGAACAGAGGTCCAGCAGTCGTCTTCTTCCTCCCGCATGCTGGCCAAGCTCAGGCTCATAGCAGAGGACTCAGTGGACCCAAACCTGGGGGTAATGTGTGCTTTTCGCTGTTCTTACAAACCCAGTGCAATGACCAAGTGAGTGGACTCCGGTGGAGTGTTCACCTTGCATGTAGTGGGCCTTGAGTTCAATAAGCGAAGTCATACAAAAGACTTTTGAACACACACACACCACTACCAGTGGACTATCCCCCTGGTTAATCATTGTACAATTATATTGTTTGGCCTGAGGGCTACTGAAATGGAGATGGGCATTACACTATGCACAATCTGGTGTGGGAAAGGATTTGGATTCTTACAAATGCTTCTGTATTCTATTATTGATTGAGGGTGATGAAAAGGGAAATTTAAAAAAAATGTAGGGTGAATGTGGACAAGTAACATTTTGTGTAGATTTTTCCACATTTTCATCTTTGTCAGTCACTACAGAAAGATGGTGAATCTGAAGTGTCTGAGAATTTGTCCAGTTGCTTGACCTCTTTTGTATTACATAATTTTCTACCTGGAAGTCTAACCTTCATCGATGTATAAGCAAGACTGGTATTATTTCAGACCAAAGGAGACATCCTGTCAAACCTGATGGCCGTGAAGGTTTCTGGGCCCGAGCCTGAGGCTCAGTCCTTTGCTGCCAGGTCACGCAAGCGCTCTTCAGTCATCGCACCTGGCGAGTATAAAGACTACATCTCCGAGGCTGCCAAGCAGATTGCACGCCGCAATTTATCAGTGTCTACCTAGCGAGACTACTTCCTGTGAGAAAGGAATCTGCCAGCCTGGCTGCCATCCTAGTTATGTAACTGGGACTCCTATTCTCAGCTTTACCCTACTAGGTAAAGAAGGAGTACAAAGCCTGCAATAAAGATGAAGTGAAAACAAAAACAAAACTAGTGCTCCAAATATGTCTGCACTATATCAGCAACGTATAACACATCTTGTTATCATGCCCTGCTTGTACATGAAAAATTGAAAGCCTTTCCTCCATTGTGTGTATAGACTCTATAGACCTAATAATAGAAAAAGTAAAAATGACACTGAAAACTTCTGGAAGTATAGGGATGTCCTTCAAGAATATGCAACACATTTAATGGACATCAGACATACAAAATGTAACAGTTTACATATCAGACAAATGGCTACTTTTACAGTCATCATCCTAGCTCATCTTGTCTCATTGAGATCCTGCATGTCGTTATCACTGATGTCTTCATCACTGTCCCCTTCTTCCTCTGCATTCATGTCAAAAAGTCGCAACCGGCGCTGGTGACCATACAGCTGTAAAATGGGACAAGATAAAATTAAATGCCAGCAGCATACTGTATTTTCAGCATCATATTCTAATTTTACAGACATACATGACTTTGTACATTGTGCAAGTACATTAATAAACTGAACAAAGAAGCAAAATGTTTACTACAGTAAAATGCTGTTTTTGTCGCTTTTCTACCGGTACCAAGGTATTTCAGAAATGAGGACATATTGGAAAACAATTTTGCAACGTTTTCAACACTCAGATGTCAGAAATTTTACGTTCCTTGCCAGTGGTCGATTATGCTAGGGTATGGAGAGTCTGATCAGAACAGTAGTCCTTACCACAGCTCCCACTTTCCTCTCCCCACCCACTGCCATGACTCCGGGGTCTGCATTCTCCAGGTAGCGGTACTGAGTGATCTGGTGGCCCACATCATACATACACAGTCCACTGCACACAACAAGAAAGCAGAGATTTCAGACTTCTAGGAAGTACTTTCTAGGAAGGTCCTTCATAACTTTCAGATTCACCCCATTTACTGTGTCTGGCATTTTGACCTGTGATTCTGCCCGTCCATCTTCTCCCCACCCACATGCTGTCAACCAGACAAAACCAAAGCTTAGCCTCCCCAAATAAAACTTCCAAACCCATACGTTGAGAATACTAAAACTGCATAAATAACTGCTATAGTCTAGACAGGTGATTTTTATAGGAAGCTTTGTATTCTTAACTGACAATGAAGAGAGACTGACTCACACTCTATCTCCAATGGAGGCCACAGTTGCGGTTAGAGGGAATGTCTGTGAGACTTCCAACACTGCAAACCCACAGTCATCCAGGGCCATGAGGGGGAGGAGGGCCAGGACAGGGCAGCACTCCCCCTCCCCCTCCTGCAGCAGCAGTGCTAACGTCCCCTCATCATAGTACGAGACGTCCAGGATCTTATGGGAACTGCATCTGGGGTGGACAGAGGTAACAGTAAGGTATAACTGATACATATTTCATTCTATTTTGCCAAATGATAAAAGAGCAAAATTTCACATCAAAATAACATAACATAAAACATTAGCCTGCATATTAAATGCTGCTTCAAGCAGCCCTTCCACTGGTCAGCACAACGTACAGTCAGAGCTTGTGTCACACAGGCAAGCAAAACATTTAGAAATAAAGTATTCTATGTTTCAAATTTAAAGTAATGTATCCAGTTGCAGAAGGACTGAGTTGAAAAC
>NW_017804398.1:1114345-1135588 GCF_001625305.1 Branchiostoma belcheri
CTTTCTTGTGCAAATTTTTCACCTCTTGCATTATCCATGCAACCTCTATTAACGTTGTAACATTTAGTCATCAGGATACATATGTGACACTTTAAAAGACAGTGTGCTTGATAGAGATCTCTAGTACATTGTACTGGGGGATGTTGAATCACATTTCTTTCTAGGTGGCAAATATGTGACCTGGCAGAATTATGTCAGTAAACTTTATCCTTGCTATCCTCTCCCACAATCATGCCTGTCATGTTGTTTACAGATCTTCACTACCGTTCATGGCCTGAACCAGAAGAGAACAGAGGTCCAGCAGTCGTCTTCTTCCTCCCGCATGCTGGCCAAGCTCAGGCTCATAGCAGAGGACTCAGTGGACCCAAACCTGGGGGTAATGTGTGCTTTTCACTGTTCTTACAAACCCAGTGCAATGACCAAGTGAGTGGAGAGTTTGCCTCGCATATACTAGTAGTAGTAGTAGGTCTAGAGTTCAATTAGCCAAGTCGTACAAAAGACGTTTGAACACAAACACCACTACAAGTGGACTATCCCCCTGGTGTAGTGATTGTGCAACATTCCCTACTGAAACAGAGATGGGAATTACACTATGCACAATCTGGTGTGGGGAAGGATTTGGATTCTTACAAATGCTTCTGTATTCTATTATTGATTGAGGGTGATGAAAAGGGATATTTAAAAAATGTAGGGTGAATGTGGGCAAGTAACATTTTGTGTAGATTTTTCCACATTTTCATCTTTGTCAGTCACTACAGAAAGATGGTGAATCTGAAGTGTCTGAGAATTTGTCCAGTTGCTTGACCTCTTTTGTATTACATAATTTTCTACCTGGAAGTCTAACCTTCATCGATGTATAAGCAAGACTGGTATTATTTCAGACCAAAGGAGACATCCTGTCAAACCTGATGGCCGTGAAGGTGTCTGGGCCCGAGCCTGAGGCTCAGTCCTTTGCTGCCAGGTCACGCAAGCGTTCTTCAGTCATCGCGCCTGGCGAGTATAAAGACTACATCTCCGAGGCTGCCAAGCAGATTGCACGCCGCAATTTATCAGTGTCTACCTAGTGAGACCACTTCCCGTGAGAAAGGAATCTGCCAGCCTGGCTGCCATCCTAGTTATGTAACTGGGACTCCTACTCTCAGTTTTACCCTACTAGGTAAAGAAGGAGTACAAAGCCTGCAATAAAGATGAAGTGAAAACAAAAACAAAACTAGTGCTCCAAATATGTCTGCACCATATCAGCAAAGTATAACACATCTTGTTATCATGCCCTGCTTGTATATGAAAAATTTGAAGCCTTTCCTCCATTGTGTGTATAGACTCTATAGACCTAATAATAGAAAAAGTAAAAACGACACTGAAAACTTCTAAAAGTATAGGGATGTCCTTCAAGAATATGCAACACATTTTAATGCACATCAGACATACAAAATGTAACAGTTTACATGTCAGACAAATGGCTACTTTTACATTTATCATTCTGGGCTCATCTTGTCTCATTGAGATCCTGCATGTCGTTATCACTGATGTCTTCATCACTGTCCCCTTCTTCCTCTGCATTCATGTCAAAAAGTCGCAACCGGCGCTGGTGACCATACAGCTGTAAAATAGGACAACACAAAACTAAAATGCCAGCAGCACGTTGTATTTTCAGCATCATATTCTAATTTTACAGACATACATGACTTTGTACATTGTACAAGTGCATTAATAAACTGAACAAAGAAGCAAAATGTCAACTACAGTAAAGTGCTGTTTTTGTCGCTTTTTCTACCAGTACCACGGTAATTTCAGAAATGAGGACATATTGGAAAACAATTTTGCAACGTTTTCAACACTCAGATGTCAGATCAGAAATTTTACGTCCCTTGCCAGTGGTCAACAAAAACTTGATTATGCTAGGGTATGGAGAGTCTGATCAGAACAGTAGTCCTTACCACAGCTCCCACTTTCCTCTCCCCACCCACTGCCATGACTCCAGGGTCTGCATTCTCCAGGTAGCGGTACTGAGTGATCTGGTGGCCCACATCATACATGCACAGTCCTCTGCACACAACAAGAAAGCAGAGATTTCAGACTTCTAGGAAGTACTTTCTAGGAAGGTCCTTCATGACTTTCAGATTCACCCCATTTACTGTGCAGTGTTCGAAATACCCGTCTGCAGTCTGCAATTTGCAGATAGATTTTCAAGATTGCAGAAGAGAAAATCTTACAATCTGCAATTTTGCAGAACGAAAAAATAGGCTCCGGATTCAATAGTTTTCAATTAGCAAAGCAGTGGCGCTGTGAATAGATCGAAAACCTGCGTCGCACGAACCTGCCGGCGTTTTCCAGCAGACTGTAATGGTCCCATATAAGGGAATTTGGGTCAAAGTTATACGATTTTGACAAGGCGACGAAAGGCGACGATAACCAAATATGGGCACTCGCCATTTTTCGATGTTAGATTTCGTCTCCCGGGAGGACCCGACAACTGCCTCGGCAATTTTCACTGAGCATTTCCCAGCAGGCAACACGGCAAAGGAAACATGGCTCCTCCGAAAAACCACACTCGCCTCGGCGTTAATTTGCCGAAATTTCGATGTTTTTCCTTGGTATTTTGCACGATTCAAGCAAAGAAAACAAGTTGATCACATGAACAAAAGGGAAATACAGCACTGGGAACCTATATGGTCCGTTTTGTTGGGCGGTAATTTCTCATTTCGAGTGAAAATTTACGTGCATCACATTGTGACCATATGGTGTAAAATATCAGTGATTTTCGGCTCGATCCGAACCAAGCACGGCCCGTAGACTTGTCCTTTATGATTTCTAGATGACTATCGGTACCAAAATACGGGAAAATATTGTTGCAAAATGAGAGAGACGGAGACTAAGGTAAACTTCTTTTATTTGAAGGCTGGATTTTCATTTTCCTGGCAGGCTTCTTTTTTATGTAGTGATCATCAGTTATTCAGTAACAACAAATATGGATTTTTGTTCCGGTCAAAAAAAACCGGTCCACCGACGTTTCGGTTTTTTTGGACCGGACCGATAAAATTTTACGGTCCGAACATATTTAAAAGAGTGATATTTTGAAGAATTTCAGTAATGCTACAGATTTACAAAGCTATACCGTTATATACATGTATATATGATGTAAAATAGGCATTATTGGTTTCAGAATGTTGTAATATGGGGGCTGTGTATTTGCAGAAAGTATTTCCAAATTGCAGGACGAAATTTTGACTCTTCTGCAATATTGCAGAGCACTGAAAAAAAGTATTTCGACCACTGCTGTGTCTGGCATTTTGACCTGTGATTCTGCCCGTCCATCTTCTCCCCACCCACATGCTGTCAACCAGACAAACCCAAAGCTTAGCCACCCCAAAATAAAACTTCCAAACCCATAAGTTGAGAATACAAAACTGCATAAATAACTGCTATAGTCTAGACAGGTGATTTTTATAGGAAGCTTTGTATTCTTAACTGACAATGAAGAGAGACTGACTCACACTCTATCTCCGATGGAGGCCACAGTTGCGGTTAGAGGGAATGTCTGTGAGACTTCCAACACTGCAAACCCACAGTCATCCAGGGCCATGAGGGGGAGGAGGGCCAGGACAGGGCAGCACTCCCCCTCCCCCTCCTGCAGCAGCAGTGCTAACGTCCCCTCATCATAGTACGAGACGTCTAGGATCTTGTGGGAACTGCATCTGGGGTGGACAGAGTGAGGTAACAGTAAGGTATAACTGATACATATTTCATTCTATTTTGCCAAATGATAAAAGAGCAAAATTTCACATCAAAATAATATAACATAAAACATTAGCCTGCATATTAAATGCTGCTTCAAGCAGCCCTTCCACTGGTCAGCACAACATACAGTCAGAGCTTGTGTCACACAGGCAAGCAAAACATTTAGAAATAAAGTATTCTATGTTTCAAATTTAAAGAATGTATCCAGTTGCAGAGGACTGAGTTGAAAACTTTCAATTGCTTTGTAGAAATGATGCATTAATGGCACCTTTTTGCTTCTTGCTCTCCTAGTTGACCTCCGACCTTTAACCACGCCCCCTCCATCACAAGAAGTTCACTAGCATGTGAGAAACAAAATATATCAAGTTGCAGCTGCTTAAGATAAAAATCCACAATCACAAACTTTCAAGTACTAAGGAAAGACTCCAAGAATAGAAAACCACCAGGAACATTTCAAGTTTTACAGTGACAATCATGTCAGAAATGTCATAGCTTATACAAGAAAAAATCCCCCTGCAGTTCCGACCTGTGCAGCTGGGTGGGGTGCCTGATGACCAGGATTCTGCTGAGGGTGTCCTGGTCAGGAATCACCAGTGTGAAAACATGGCGAGGTTCACCACCGCTGAACCTGAACAAAAACATCAACAGGAACAATGCAATCAACTCTTTTCTTCAATCAACTCTGTTCTTCTTCTAGTAAGTCTATTTTGCCAGGTACCAGTCTCATACCCAAAAGAACTTCCTACAGTGTAATACATTCTGACAATCTTGCCTAATAACTTCAAGAGTCGTATCATGTATGATGATTGCACTTACTGGCTCATTGGAAGAACTGGTAGCCTCTTGTGTTGGCTGTCTCCCCTTCAATGGAAAAGCCACAGTAAGTATGTTACAATGTGCATGTCTCATGATCCAAGTATCCACACCTCTGTGAAATCAAAACCCAGACAATAGCACATCCTATACATCCCTAATGGTTATAGATCTTATATTGAACAATTCATCAAAAGTACACATATTTAGCTTGTTTTATTTTCTTAGCCCTGTACATATATGACCGTTCTTATTCACCTCAACACCTTACCTTTTAACCATAGAATACAAGGGCAGGCTTCCTAAGCAGTTGAAGGACCTCCCAATCACTGCCTGCAAAAACAACAAAACAAGAAGAATGCTTTTGCTCTTTGTCGTCTTTTACCATCATCTGAAGATGCAGCTTGACCAACTTTACAGCCATTTCACTCTGTATACGATGTACTTACTGCAGGCCCTTCCAGTGCTCTCTCCACAGCTGTCTTAGTTATGTTGAAGACTTGATACAGCGACTTTTTCTGGTGGTGTGGAAACAGCAACTCACTCCCTGTGACCAAATAAACATCGTGAACACACAATTAATGTTGCTAGCTATTTTACATAGGTGCCATGAGCATCTCATTGGATAGAGCAAGGCATCAGTAATGTCTCACCTTTTAGATATGTACTTGACTGCATGAAGGTCTCCCAAGGGATCTTTGACAAGTCCTAAAAAATATTGAAGTCATGTTGTTGTGAAATTCGACTTTTCCTTGAAAACATAATTATGAATGGGGAGGAATAAGCTATTTTGATACTTTAGCATACTTTTCAAATGATCATCCACTGTCAAAGTCAATATAAATTCACACAAGTTGTCATTTTTAACTACATGTACATTGCTAGCAAGTAACATAAGTGATGCATCATCTCTGCTTCTTCAGATGACAAGTACATGTTCTCCTTTACCTGAGGAAATGGAAGATCTTCATCCTTCTTGTTGAGATACTGACCAACTTTCTCAAGATTGAATCTTTTGGGTCTTCCTGGAGATGGTGTCTCCTACAAAATACAGAACATATGAAAAAAAATTATGTGGACACTTGTAAGTAGGAGTTTATTTGAAACACTTAGGACTTAGGACAGTAATTTCCATCTAATTTATATACATGTATTTGCTAAGCAACCAACTGTTGTATTTAGACCCCACCCAACAACCATTTCACAAGACTGGGTAATCAATGATAAAAATATAAGTGAAGCACATTGTACAAAGTATCATCTTGAACTACCATAGACTCCTCCTAAGAAACCAATTTTCCTTAAATGATCCCTTGAATGGTTGCTGAGACCAGGTACATCATCAATTGATTGAAAGATTGATTGACTGAAGATAAGAACATAGATGGAGGATAGTCCAAGTGAAGATTCACCTCTGTGAGATTCTCCTGTAGAAACTCTGCTACGAAGGCCAGGTCCTTCTGGGACATCTTACTGACCTCAGACGGTACCTGCTCCCCTGCTAGTCTCAGCATCACTAGAGAACATACAAACTTTACATGTCAGACTATAACATAAATACTGGAAATCTTGTAGTGTTTGCAGTGACTTCACAGTTTTTGCAGTTGAAAACACCATGAATATCTGTTGTGCTAGATTATTGTACTAGTATCTTCCACCAACTTAAAACTCTGTGAAACTCCCTTTTCACTCCTACTGTGAAATCACATCCCTGTGATTTCGTCCTCTCTTCACTTCAAAGCAGTCCTTTATATACATGTACATGAAATTCAAATATAATGTACTCTTACAGTGTGGTACAAATAATAAAGCCACTGTGCTTACCAGCATAGACCCAGCGAAAAAAGGCCTTGAAATTCTTCATGCTGTTATCAATTACTCTGTGGAGGAAAGAAGTTGAAGTTAAAACCAGGAAATTCTGTGTTTACTAATCTACAGGAAAATGTTGGGGTGAACAAGACAGAATGTTATCTACCCCAACATCTGCATGTAGATTATTACAACTCTCATTATTACAACTCTACATGCCACAAATCAGAAGAATTTTGTAAAAGATATTTCTTTAAAATTTAGGAATGAAAAAATAAAAACCTGAAGTTACATGCATGAGAAAAAAAAAGAGATATCAGCAAATTTTACTTACTGCAGAAGCTCGTTGGCCTTGAGCATGAAGGACCCTGCACAGCTCCATGCCTCTGGTGGGTTGGGGGAAGAAATAGCAAATTTTAGGGATCAGGCAAGGCAATATATCAAAACTGTTTTGTCTGAACTCTAACAAAACATCAACAGAAGAGAGGGTGCAAGAGAGATTTTTGGGCAGGGAGAGCAGAAGGTTTTTGACCCAAATAAATGGGCATTATCATTAGCAGATTCAACTCTTCTAACGTTACTAAAAGAAGAAGTAACACATACCCTGTACAGCTTGTGTGTTAAGTCCTAACATCCCATACTTGTCATACCACAGAGACAGACCCTTCAGTTCACTCAGATGAAACAAAAGAGCCTGTCCAGCTCTAAAAAGAAAAAATACAGCAGTGTTATCTTTCAATGATACATGTCATTTAACCCTCTACATACCAGCGCATCAATGACAATTCAATGAATCAGAGCTCCTGTGGATACTAGTAACTAAGGGTTAGGAATGAAGGAGCTGGTCCTGTTGAATCCTCTGTAGTTGTAAAAAGCTTTTACTTGAAAACTCTACCTCTGAAGATGATTCAGCACCAGTTTCTCAATGTTGGAGTAGGAGTTGTCAATGGACAAGCCAAGTTTCTTCAGACCCTGTTCAGGGAAGACAGAAATACAATTTGTTATATCAAAGTCAGCCTAACATAAATGACATGTTTTTTTAACATCAAGTGTTTCAAGTGTTTTCAACTTTCTTAAACGACCTTTCTTACCAGTCACAGAAAACACTTAAGTATCATGTTATATTACTTCAACTGACCAGTGACAGACAGTAATGGGAAGATATGTTGTTATATCTCAAAACCTGCACATCTATCATCCCTAGTGTTGAACTACAACCAACATGTTGTATTATATCAACTATGACAGCAAATTACCACATATCACCTACCTTCTCAGTTAGTGTATTCAGTAGGAAACTCTGGAGCTCAGGACTGAGACAAAACAAAGTAGGTTACAATTTAAAGAAGCAAAGTGCTGAAAAGCGTATGACTGAAACAATTGGCAAAATACACATTTTAGTGATTCTTCCACAGGTCAGTAAAACAGAATATCATACTAACAGCATGCAAGAATAATTGAAACTACATGTAGAAGCAACAAGCAAACGCAATCAAATACATGTACTAAGGAACTTCATTACGTAAGAAACAAATAAGACCCACCTGGCTTTACCCCACATCAGTAACTGTAGGAACTCATCACTAACTTGCCAGTCAAGGTCCTTACTGTCAATGGTCTGAAGGGAAATATCGTAAATAAACAATTCATCACATGCAAAACTTGGAGACAAGCTTATGGTTAGAACTTATCTGTAATACCTGACAATTTTAGTTACATTTTCCTTTCATCTTTGATTGTATGTCGACCCTTAGATTAAACATGCCCCTTTATCATGCAAAAAAGTAATAGACCAAGTGGTCTCTTGGATGGAAGAGGTGGAAACTGGTACATTACTAAGCCTTATACCAGTAATGGAACTGCAAATAAATTGGATGGGATGAAACTGAAAACTACCTCTGCAAACTTGGCCAGTTTGTTGTCCATCTCCAGTAGGATGTCTTCCCATGCTTCTGACATGGACCGTAGTGTGTTCTCCATGTACTACAACATCATGTGAAACATCATAAAATATACTTAAAGTCTATCAGAACTTAGTATACGGCTATATATGCAATATAATCTCACATTTACACATGTCAAAATAAAATTTTCTCTCCCCTGTTAATTTGTCAAGCAGAAAAATGACACGAGTGACTTACTCCAAGAATTGTTGCAACCTGTCCGTACTTCATGCCTAAAGTAGCAAGCTCCTGCTTCCGTGTAGCCAACAGGGCAGTGTTGTACTGGGGGGAGAATCAACATCCACACATGACTTTTTATCATCAAGATGTAACAGAACTGGAATAATAACTCAAACCAGACCCTTCTGGTTTTTCTACTTTCTCTACAGAATGTAGGTGCAACAAAATAGTGTCTTCTATTAGAAATAAATACTGTGTTCACTGCAATCACTGTTTGCATTTACTGCTTTGTTTCTGTTGCCTGTGAGGATTCTAAGAGAGGGCACTAAAGCATTAATACAGACTAAATTCAATTACATGAAGCCTGTAACACTTACAGTAGTTAGACAGACAGTGTGGTCAGACTGTGAGGTGTCAGCTGATGCCTGGTGCTGTACCACTGCTGACAGACACTGAAGGTCACTGGACAAGGTCACACTCAACAGCCGACCTCCCTGGTGGAACAACAACAAAACAATGCAGCAATATTACAACTTTGAACTGTGTTCTACAATTTCTAGGAATGTATTCCTTACGCTAGTCAGGAAAACGGTGGAAAAATTACAATATTTGAGTCTCTTTGTTTCTGACCTTGGCTTGAGGGTGCTCCTCTGGTGCAAGTTGTCCCATTGAAAATAGTCCATATGCAAGTAAATAAATACTTCCAACCTATGGGGTAAGGGGTAAGATACAAAATATACGATGTTAGCTACATTTGTACATTTTCAGTTATCCTGTGGGTATCATCCAAAACTAGTTCAATGCCTCAAATGCAAATATGTTGAATGTGCAGAATCAGTGCCTACCTCATCCCCCACAACCAGAATGTTCAACCTGCAAGAACATTGTAAAAGAAGAATCGTGTCATGATCATGTTACAACTAGATCTGATACTAGTATAATCTATCAAGAAAGATATCTGCCTCTTCAAGTACATTCCTTAATGGTGACTTGGTTTTATGCAACTAAATGGTACATGTAATGCTGGATTGTTCGTTAATAGTGCATTTACATGTAATTCTGTACCAGCTATGACATTCTTGTACACTGTAAATCTTTATACAAATATCTGCTACCACAAGTTAATAATTTTAGATCTAGATGGAGAGTATCATACATATACCTGGTATACAAACTTACCTAGTCTGACTACTTAGTCTCTTGTTATCTTCCACAACCTCTTCCTCACTGTGCAAACAAAGTCAACATTATCGTATGATGAAGATATTTCAGAAACATACTTTTCATTTAAAAATCAAGGAATGAAGAACACTAATGATGGCCAGTGTTACACATACCTGTTAGCTTTGTCTGTGGCACTGTACCTGTTGGGAAAAAGAGTAACACACAGATATGAGTATAGAACTACAAGGTCCTGCCAGGAACTACATAAACATTTCTCTGCACATATTCAACTACAATGTATAATATTCCAGTCAAGACTGCATCTGCTATCTTTCTGACTGAAATCCTCAGTCACTGATGAAAGAAAGCGAACGCTACCTGAAATGTCTGACTCATCAAAGAATATATGCAGTTGGTTGATTTAGTTGTGCATTACGTAATGCTCTACCTGGATGTCTAACCTTTATCAACGTACCCTTTTGCTAGTGGTGTCTAATCTTTATCAACATACCCTTTAGGTAGTGGTGTGAGCCTGGGGAGAAACTCTGCTGCTGTATCCTGTGGTGTGGTTTGACTGGAGGCTGGGGAGGATGACTGGTCCACATGGACTGGGGAGGCTGTCACTCCGCTAGCGCTATAGGAAAAAGAAAAATTTAGACAAAGCAGAACGTCATCAAGAATGCGAAACCTTAAAATAACAAAAGGTGTCCCCAAAGTGCAGAAGCCATGACAAAACTATATGACACACTACTGACATGGCAGGTTCTAACATGTGAAACCTCAATGAAAATTAACCAGCAGGCTGATAAAACTATATGAGTTTTTCATGAACAAACAAAAGCTCAAATAATCAAACTCCTCACAAGCATTACACAGTAGTAGGTTGACAGCACATGGGTAGAATGGCAGAATGATAGGAGGTCACAAGTCTAGCCAAAAGCCAGCGGGAATTAATGGTCTGACAGTCATATGGGAGAAGTCAGGAAGCAAAGGATTGCAAACTTCCCTGAAGTAGATGGGAATCTCCAATTTGTTGTTCTGACCTGTGTTTGTCCTCTGCCTCCTGCCATGTCATACAGGAGACTGGGTGTGCCAGGGTAGACGTGTGCAGAACCTCAGCCTTCTCTACATCACACAGGACCACCTGCCCACTCTGGTAACCAACACCCAGCACTGCAACACACATTAGAAATAACATTATTCAAAGTTACCAAAGAGGATTAACCAAGATTCAAACCTGCAAGTGCATTGAAAAAAATTATTATTTGACTGGGATATATAAAAAGTGTTTAGATGTATAAAACATTACTTTTCCTCAGTCCATTGTACTTGTTACTTGTGGTACTGAAGTATTATTTTGGGTATTTGAGCTCTGGGTTTGTGTACCGTATTTGTTTGTCCGGACAGAGTAAGTTACAAGGTCGTGGGGAAGATTGACTGGCTGTATGACAAGAGCTCAAAAGGTCAGAGAGAGGAAATGGGGTGAATGTGAAGGTCTCAGAATCTGGCCAGGAGTCAGCAGGCTATTGTGGTCGACATGGGGGAATTCAGGAAGTCAAGGACTGCATATTTCCAGGGAGTCTGAACTCTCCCATTACTTGTTTGTAGTAGCCTCTCGGCTAATGGCTTTGTTTCCGAGTAGCATGCCTACATTGCACCCCTTTGATATTCATGTATGCTGAGCACTTGAATCGGGCAATGTAAAAGTCATTCCGCAAAATGCCAGATTCAAGAATCGCCATGCGCCAGAGCTACTCCTGGCAGTACCTTGTCCGTCCGGTCTCCAGGCCAGTCCTGTGACACCCTGACCTTCTGAGGCTCCTGCAGGCGGTGAGAGGGTCCAGACCCGCTGCCAGTTCAGACGGTGGAGCCACACCTGCAGAACAATGGGCAAGGTGATGGCATGGCAATTTTACTATCAATCTTTTCAGTAATGGTCAGTAAATTATGATCATGGCGTTACCATGGAAATTATATAGCTCCATGTGTTACTATGTGAGCCAAGTACAGAACTAGTTACTAGTATGTTCCTAGCTTTTTGGTAATTTCAAGACACAGTAATTAGTGTAAAATTGTCTGACGAAAATCTCAGTTCTTTATGAATACTGTGGGGATGTAATGTATGAACATAAATCACTCATGGGATTGACCACTACAAAATTTTTCGCGCCTTGCTTCATAATTTTTTGGGACACACGAACCTCTCCTTGAGTGTTTGCAAGAGCAAGTAGATCCATCTTGGGATTCCATTGCATATGTGTCACCTCCGTGGAGAGGGACTTCTCCTTCAGCTGTCGGAATGAACACTGCATCTTTGATCCACCAACAAATCTTCAAGAATCTCTAGAAACTTCTGACTTCGCCATCCTAGATTTTGAAGAAAGCCGCCATATTTGGAATAGGCCATTATCGTCTTGAACGCCCATGTGGAAAAAAATCAGCATTAACGGTTACTAGCCTTATAATACAGTTTTGAATAAGTATTTTCATGATTTTGAATAATTCTATGTTTATAAAGTACGTGCTGATATGAAAAATAATGTTCTAATATGTTTTGTGATACAATTTGCACACACCTAATAAAAAGTGTACCAGTCCGCAAGCGCTGGGGACGTCAGGAAAGAGTAGCCAATCAAACACAAGATTTTCAAAGTCCTAACCAATCACAGCAGAGTTTACTAATGACCTAAACGGTGCCGCCATTTTGAAAAGTAGGTACTGTTGGTGAAAGTTGAGACTAGCTTGACACGAATGGCTTAGCAAACAGATGAACGCCGTTAAAGTTTCGAGTATCTACAGGACACAAGCTGCAAAACAAAGGTAAGAGAGATCTTCCGTTGGTCTCATGTGTTTGTAACGATCTGATCCGCTGAAAGGTTATCAATTAACGCTGACGTCTGGTGAAACTTAGGCCAGGGGAGGGCGGATATGTGAAGTAAGGAAAGCTTTCTGAATTTTTTTGGCATCCAGAACAAGTTTAATTCACTTATAAGCTATACAATTACGAAATGTTATTAATGGGATGCAAATTTTAGTCATTGTTTTGATTGGAATGCTTCCTTAGCCAGTGGTGCTAGCTTGATTTTTTTAGAAATAGCTGAAAAGGCATCAAAATCTACTTTACTAGTACGTTACCAGCTGAACCGAATCGTGTGAGAAACCATGCGTGGATCAGTTATGTATACCTTCCCAAATCATGTATTTGTCTTTAATCTCGTCTGATTGTTATGCTAACAGCGAAGCTGGTACAAATAAACGTTGTTCATAGATGACGAACAGCTCCATGACGACACCTTTGTTCTCCGTTTTCAGAACCCCCTTGTTGTCTTGAGAAGCCAGGACAAGTCACAGTTTAGATCGGAGCAACATAATTTCCACCATATTGCTGGGTAGAACGTAGTGGTGTAGCACAGTTCTTCAGCATGGATGGTCCATCAATGCAGACAATCTCACAAGGTAAGTACACCATGATAATTTGAAATGCACGCATGTAGTAGAAGATGACACTGTCTTCTAATATCCCAACCCAAGTTTCATTCAAGTTGTGGTATGTTACTTGTGAAGACAAATGTTGTCCACATGAATTTTGCTACAGCCCAAAAATGTAATATCTCTAACTGCCAAACATGATCTCTTCTGAGGAAGACAACGATACATGTGCACTCTGTTACTGTACATGTGTAGAAGATATGCTAGCTCTGAATTTGTAGATGGATCTGGTACAATCTCTCGAGCTGACTTTTAAGTATGTGCAGATAAATTATACTATAGAGGAAGCCATAGTTTCAGTATTTCATGAATAACCAAAGCTCAAACAATAGGAGGTAGTAATAGTGTCATTACTATTCTGACCATTGAGAAATTCATTGTTGAAAATGCCATGAAGTCTTAGAGTATTCCACGGTTCCACCTGTACCATTTTTTACAGCGATCACTAACCCTGACTACTGGGTGGACAAGCTTCGGTTTGAGGACCCGGAGACATTTAAGGAGCTGTGTGGAGGGATGCTGACACGCTTCCTGGACCTGCCTGGGTCTGAGCTGAGTAGAGTACTGGGGACCAGTCCAGTCAAGGACAACAGGAGGAGATTCCTCGCAAGGAAGAAAGGTTTGTTCAGACTTACGAACCCTAGAGGGAGTATTGATGGGTGGACTGTACAGAAGTGGGTAAGGAAAGATGTGAAGGCTCTCGTCCAAAAGAAAGAAAGAAAATAAAAATTCCCCAGCTGTTCACTCAATGTAGAACTAAAAAGTATCTTCACATTTTCATACAGTCCACAATCCACATACACTGTATACCCAAAGTGTGTTCCAGATGTTGTTTCTGTGCTTCAGACATGTACATTGTACTACCAATGTCCTTGGTACTACCCATGTGTATAGAGAAGGAGTTGGACATTATAGGCACTGTTTCTTGTTTTAAGACAGGTATAGGTTGTGCATCTTATCTCTTCAAATGAAATACAGTATGTATGTCTTATTATTGTATGAAATGGGACTAGTGCAGTCATTAGTATCTACCTAAATACAGGAGTAGGCAGTGTTTGTTTGAACCATTCTTTATTCACGAGCAGCTCAAATCAGTCTGCAGGCTGCTTTCAAAACAGTTTGATGTATCATCTGTTGTAAAGTCCCCCCTTGGCTGCCATGTAAATGTGTCAGTGGAGCAGGCTAATTTACACGGTGACATGTCACTTCTCACCCACTCTTTAGTGACCCAACAGGCTGAGAACACAGTTCTGGCAACTTGGCTTGCCTTGCGGAAACTTAAGTCTGAACAAAGTGAGTAAACGTAACCAGACCCCCACGGTTACAAAGGGCAAAGCGGTGAAGGCACAGTAGGCACTTATGTGTGCTTCTGGTGTTCCTTTAGCATTTGCATGCAGAAACAGTTGCCATAGCCATAGTACACTTCAGTTTTTGGTTGCTCTTTTTTGCTGTTGCAGTCTTGGCAAGTTTGCAAAGTTGCTATGGGTGACGTGTGGAATGTATTGCATGCTCTGATAGCCAGCAGTTTTTATACATGACTGGACCCAACTGATGCCACATCATGGGGTGTGGTGGTTTTCAGCATGCAATTCAGGCCTGGTTATACACATGGTGTAGGGAGTAAGTGTTCTAGTCTGCATGTAACTGGTGTTCCTTTACACTGTTCATAAATGGTCCTTGGAAATAACATTTCTTTCCACAGTCACAAGTAATACCTAAGGAAGTACAGTATGACTACTATTAGTAGTATTACCTCTGAACTGGGATAGTGCCAGCAAACTTCAACCTCCAGCCTCCACAACCTTTGCCATTCCAGGTTACCAGTGATGGTTTTTGGTGTATAATTAAACTAAAAGTTTGTTGTGTTCTGACCTGCAGTACTGTTGTATCCCAGCAGGTGGAGTGTTTGGTGCCCCACTGACAGAAGAAGGTCTGGCCCAGATCCATCAACTGATCGACTTTCTGGGAAATCGTACGTTCATCAGTAATGTTCTTATTACATTGTTGTAAGCATTGTTAGCCTGAGTGTAATGGGCTTTGAAGAGTCCTCTTCAGGCTCTTCCAAACCTCATCTCTCTTGAAATGCCATCTTAAGTCTGTTAGAGTACAATTCATCTAATAGGGTCATGTAAAGGTTGCTTGGCCATTACTTAATCATTCTTACCACAGAACTAATCAACATCTTAATATTCCATTCCATTTTTGCTGATCTCTCTCCTGTCCAGTTTAAATGACATGCTGTATTTCCAACCAACAGATACCCATGTAGAGGGAATCTTCAGAATTCCTGGGAACTCCCACCGGCAGCAGCGGCTGAAGGACAGCCTAAACAGCGGGGTTGACATTGACCTTGAGCTGGGAGAGTTCACGCCCCACGATGTGGCCAGCGTGCTGAAGATCTTCCTGGGAGAGTTGCCCGAACCCCTGCTCACCACCCGACATTACCCAGCATACCTCCAGGTCCCAGGTCAGCAGAGGGCACTTTGTTTGTTTATTTTACATAACTGGCAAACTGCATAACACACCTTTCCCAGGGGCACAACACTGTGGCCTGATAGGGATTTGAACCCAGAACCTTTTTATTCAAAGACCACTTTGCCTGTCGCCTTCCTTTGCCTTGAATTTGAAACATTTTCTTTTGTTCCAGGAGTAAAGTCTATGTAATTTTTATTTTAGAATCATTTATATTTCTGAAAAGTACTAGTATTCCATTTTGAAAGACAGGAGTTTTTCTGTGGCCCTGTAGATATGATGCTGTTTGACAAAAGTGTGAAGACGGACAAGCCCAACAAGGAGCGTCAGATTGAGACGTATCAGCTGCTGTTCTGGCTGCTGCCCAACGTGAACCGTAAGCTGCTCCAAGCCGTGCTGTCCCTGCTGTACAGGACTGCCCAGGCACAGAAGGACCACAAGAACAGGATGTCTGCTCACAACCTCGGGGTCATGTTCGCTCCTCATGTTCTCTGGCCAAGAAGTGTGAGTACAAACGTATCCAGTATTACTTTTGCCAGAAGACAGTTGTAAATACAAGTGTTGCAATGCATGCATGTTCTAAGTGATACAGTCACAGTGAGAGCTCACTGTGCACATTAACAAATTTTAGGTACTGGTACACCTGTAGATGAGTTAAGGTACAGGTCCAGGTGCCTATAGCCAACTGTCCTTTTTAGTGGTGAATTGTTGTCCTTTCAAGAGATGAATTATCATCTTTGAGATGCAATTTACTTAAGTGTAAAAATGGTGTCCTGCATTGGACTCCTTACTCCTACCATTTCTGACTGTAATGTGTATGTTTATTGTACCATACTTTACTAATCCCAAATTGTGGCTTGATTTGTAGTTAACCATTGCAGACCTGAAGGACAATGTGAACAAACTGAACGGTGCTGTGGCTTTCATCATCAAACACTCCCAGAGGGTGTTCCTGGTAAGGGTTAACCACATCAGGATGTCTGTTTGGATGTAATTGTACTGTGTGAAAAGATCGTTGTGGAAAGTAATGAATGGATAAAGATTCCAATATATTGTAATGATAAGTAGCCTTAAATACATTAAACATAGCAGAGACATTTAAACATGCAATGTGTCATAAGAACATTCTATGTGGTTAGTCTATAATCTGTATTAAAAACAAGAAATACCAACATATGATGATCAGTGGTCGAAATACTTTTTTTCAGTGTTCTGCAATATTGCAGAAGAGTCAGAATTTTGTTCTGCAATTTTGGAAATACTTTCTGCAAATACACAAGCCTCTGTACTACAATCTTGCAAGTTTATAAGCATTAACTATTGATTGAACAAAAGGAAACAAAAGATAGACAAGTCAAGACAAGTTTGATGTAAATTAGTGAAGAAGCTCCTGTTGTTTCAGAACAGGAGCTTAAGTGTTGTCTGTCCTTGGGGCCAAGAGCACCAAATCACAAGTGCCAATTTTACCTGCTGCAAAATTGCAGATTGTATAAATTTTTCTTCTGCAATCTTGAAAATCTATCTGCAGATTGCAGACTGCAGACAGGTATTTCGAACACTGATGATACTTTCATTGCCTGTTATATTCTGTAAATGCATTTACTTTTGCCATGGTTTTATTTTCCACTCTCCTCTTTAAACATAAAATCAGGACACCGCAAATATGTATTTTGCATTAAGTATCTATAAGTGAGTTAAGTCTGACATATTTCAACCCCTCCTCCACCACAGGCACCTGCCCAGTTGCGGGCCCAGTGCAGGTTGTATTACGCTGCTAAAGAAAAGACTGAAACCCAGCAGAGTACTAGTACCACAGCGTCACCTTCAGATGAGGTAGCCCAGAACAGGGTACATTTCCTTTTGGTGTTGTCTTTGTTAGAGCTAGGAGTAAGGATCTAAGCATTACAGACATACTGTTGGTCTGATGAACAAACCAATTATTTTTCTTCTCAAAATACCAGGACATGTACATGTATTCGAACAAGAAAGCAAAAATTCTCAGTTCATTAGGTTCAGAATTCACTGATGGTATAGGATGAAATTATCAAATTTTGATGTTTCCAGGGATTTAATTTGAAGCTGTTCATGACTTTTCAGTGTAAGAGAAACCTTCTGGAATTTCTTATACTGTTACACCATCAACAATGTAACTCTCCTTGTAATAAAACCTATTCAGGTTTGTGAGTCTGTCATAATTGTGTGCGTCCTAAAACAGTGGACAGCCATATACTGTCCTCTTATACATGTATTATATTATATCATAATTATAAAACACAGGTCAAAATTCTGCTATAACTAAGAATATATCCAGGACAAACTGAAGGTAACGTACATACATGGTGAAGGGAATAGGACTGTATTAATCCTTTTATTCCACTGACCTTCCCACCAGGCCAAGAAGAGGCCACATGAAGATGGAGAGAGTAAGACCCAGACAGACCTGGCCTTGGCACAGCTGTACGCACACGTCCAGTCCATGCCAGACTCGCACAAGAAGAGAAAATACATCAAACAGGTACATAATTTTTGTGCTAAATATTTTATTTTGTCTTCAAAAGTTTCCTTTTCTCTATGTCTCCTTTGTCTCTGTGTTGCTTTCCCTGTCTATGCTGCTATATTCAACATGTTAAAGACATTTTCTTAACATATTTAGTGACAGAAGAATTTTTATTTGTCCATCAGTTTAATGAACAGTCCAACTGCACGCCGGGATCACCAAACCACAAGTTGTTACCCAGGACCCGCGGCAAGCATGTCAGGAGCAAGTCTTGGGGAGCTGCCATCACAAAGGTAAGGCCGAGGGCTCACACTGAAACTTGTCACACTTCAAGTGTTTTCCCATACAAGCGATTGCTATTTTTGTTTAGGCCACACTGATTTAATTTTATGGATGACATCCTCTGGGGACCACAAAACTAATGCGAGAGGGCGAAAAAAAAAATCCAGCCAAAAAAAAAAATGCTGCTTAACCACAGGAATACAAAGCCGATAATGCGGATTGAACCACAGGACACAGTGACTGCATCAAACAAACAAGTCTTTATTTGCAGGAGGTAGATCGATGTAGATAGTCTTATTCTGGTCTCATCCTCCTTCACAGCTTCCTCCCTCACAGCTTCCTCCTTCACAGCTTCCTCCTTCACAGCTTCCTCCTTCACAGCTTCCTCCTTCACAGCTTCCTCCTTCGCAGTTTTCTCTCCCTACAGAAAAACGTAAAAAGGTAATTGCTTGACCTACATTGTAGGTAGATATAAACATTATATATACAGTATATAGTTTATACTTAATACCCTGTAGAAGTGCATGTATACAACAAGGGGATTGATTTCAGATAAAAGTTTGAGATCAATAGTTTGGGCAAAATGTAAAAGGTATAGCAGAAACAGTAACCACCTGAAAGTTAGTGGTCCATCTTCTTCCTCTCTAAGGATCTCTTCCTCTTCAGCTTTCTCTTCACTCTTGTACGCTCTCCAACACCAGCGGCTTTGCACACCTACAGAAAAATGACATGGTATGCAAAATTGATTTACTTGGAATGTATGTTTCCAAATAAAATTGAAATAAAGTGTATACTATCGTAAGTTACAACATTACTAATGCAGGTGAGAATGAATGTACAATTAAAACATGAGGTACACAATAATAATTAACCTACCTGGCACACTGGGTGAATGCACTGAAACTCTTGCAGTTTCTCTGGAGGGATGGGGAGCGTGTCTGTTTCCCCACACTGCCAGCATACCAGTGGCAGAATGGTCAGTGCCCTAGACTTGACTTGCGCAGAGTAGTAATACACCTGGTGCACTACATGAAAGAGCCCTGCACAAAACGGATGTGAAACAGAGAAATAAAAATCATTTTTCAAAGAGGAAATTTTGTTAAAATTTGCGAGAGCTCAATATTAAAAAAAACCACCCAACTGAAAATCCACAAAAACTTGCATGAAGAAATGCATCTTGTTGGAAATTTGCCATATGATTACAACATCATAATCTACATACAACTACTGTAAATCATTGACAACTTTATTTTGTCTGTATGATAACACGTGTACGCGCCCCTCCCCATAAATTTTTGCTGCGTTCCCAGATTCTCAATCGAAATCAGAAAAACAAAACAAACAAAAAATAACTGAACTATTCTTACCTCAAAGGCTCACTTCTGCTGACAATCTTCGCTTTAGTTGTTGCAGTTTTGTCAACAACAAAGTATACGGACGAAACAGTCGAACTGAGCTGAGAAGTGGCCTGACCCACTTAGGCCACCTCGACTCCGCCCTCGACTCCTCTCCCATTTCTCTCATCGTTGGAAACGCGTGGTGGCCGCTCTGGAAAGGACGTCTGTCCGGGCGATACTCCTTGGCTACCACGTGTTGCTCGTAAAGCTGGGCAAACCTTACATCCCCCTCGCCATGACGTATTTTGAGGACAATGCCGACATCTTCCAAACTTCGCGGTCTACATTGTAGCTAGTACGCATGTGCAAAAGGTTCATTTACGACAAAATTGACGTTTTGCGGAAGTACAAAAGAAGTTTTACGATAAGCCGCCCTTTTGCGGCATTCATGAGTCGGCAGTCTGTACCGAGTTTCAGCCCAGTTCCGGAGTTCCGTGAAGCCTCAAAAGACATGATTTTTTTTTTTTGGAGAACAAGCGAAAATCAATGCGCGCGAGGATGTCATCCAAAAAATTAAATCGGTGTGGCCTTACATCAATTACTGGTTCTGGCATATGCAAATAATTGTTGGGCAGATCACCCAACTACCATCCACTTTCTGCCTGTCACTTGTTGGCTTTGACGTCATGGCAACAGCTTATATTGATAGACTATGGCTCTTCAGATGTTGTTTTTTCTCTATATACATGAGCTCCAGTATTCAGCTTAACAGCTGCTGATGACTCAAAGGACAAGACCACAATTTTTTTTAATTCATACAGAGTTCATGCAAAGGTTTTACTGGTTTGTTTAGACATTTTAGGTATAGTGGCATTTACTTATAAATATTTCCAATAATATGATAGAAATGTTACAGAATTAAAAAAAAATTAACAGTATGATGTTTGAACTTGCTATTGTCCTCTTGTTTGGTTATACAGCTTTTTGCAAGTAACAAACCGCAGACACAGACGAAAAGTGGGGCTCACTCTGACCCCAGGAAGTCTTCGCAGACACCGACATCTGACCGGATCGGAGCCAGGATCAGCAGTCACGCGGAGATCAACACACCGGGCGCCATCTGTAGGAGCGCACAGAAAACTCAGGTAGTAAGGGCTCTGGTCACTTCAACACATCATCATGTAATGTGTCAATATCACAAGTGTTCACTCAACATCGAAGCTCAACAAACTTTTGTTGTAGGTTGATGCTTACTTTGAGCCTAACAGTAACTTGTTTTTACCTATCCTTCAGGATGCACAGGAGACTCCTGCCAAGAAAACTATGATTCCAACAGCATTTTCTCAGGCTCAGCAGCTTGCTGAAAAGGTATGTTACTTATTAGTGATGTGTGATATTGTTCAACAGTACAAACTATTTCCTTTGTATTTAGAGTTGTTCTGCAATCTTCTATGTCTAGGATGGACATCAATAACTTCGTATAAGTTGTCATATCTAAGTAAACTTCAATGCATATTTA
>NW_017804398.1:1135698-1147676 GCF_001625305.1 Branchiostoma belcheri
ACTCAGGTAAGGGCTCTGGTCACTTCAACACATCATCATGTAATGTGTCAATATCACAAGTGTTCACTCAACATCGAAGCTCAACAAACTTTTGTTGTAGGTTGATGCTTACTTTGAGCCTAACAGTAACTTGTTTTTACCTATCCTTCAGGATGCACAGGAGACTCCTGCCAAGAAAACTATGATTCCAACAGCATTTTCTCAGGCTCAGCAGCTTGCTGAAAAGGTATGTTACTTATTAGTGATGTGTGATATTGTTCAACAGTACAAACTATTTCCTTTGTATTTAGAGTTGTCCTGCAATCTTCTATGTCTAGGATGGACATCAATAACTTCGTATAAGTTGTCATATCTAAGTAAACTTCAATGCATATTTACATGTAAAGAAATAATGATGTCAGCTTTTGACCTCTGTTCCCTGCAGGAAAATGTGACGCTACACAACGTGGAAACTTCTCCGATAGCCTTGTGAAAGAGACAGTCGTCCTTGTAGATTTTGCTACTACTAATACATGTACTACATGTTTATGTACAACACATTTATATCATTTACTGAGATTTCTGTCAGACAAATGTGTCAGACAAAAATTATTAGCAACAGTCAAATAACTTCACATAACTTTGTTGCCTAAATCCAAAAGATGCCAAAGTTTCATCTGCCAGTATGATTGAGAAGTAATGGTTATCATTAATTTACACATATCAGAACATATGTATTTTCCAATAGCTAATAATAGTAAGTTTGAAATGTTTCACATGCATGCACTGCCTCAATGTCTTATAAAAACAAGAAGCACTCAGTCACTATTTCAAGATAGAGTTTTTGCATTTGATACCAACTAAGACTTGTATACAGGAGGTTGTTGTCTTATCTACCTTTTTAATAAGCCTTGAAGTTCATTTATCTGTATTTGTGGCTGGACAATTGAAGAAACTCATTAAGAGATGTTGATTGGTTCATCCAAGTCATTTGGAAGAACGTTACTTGAATTAGGAGCTGAATTGTTTTGTTTGTATCTTTCTTTGGATTTGGCAGCTGAACCTGATTCAAGGGATTTCTACTTGTGCAATAAGTGAACATCCTTCTAAATAACATGACATAGAGATTAAGGCTTTTCCAACTATCAACAGCATAAGTTAACAAAGCTTCGGTTTAATTCAGTTGCAAAAAGATTTCTCTGTACTCTGCAAAGAAACCTCAGATATACTCAAGTACATGGTGAAATTTATTCTACCTTTAGAAAAACTAGACAGTTGCTTTCATCACATAGATAAGAATACTTTTCATCACATGCATCCTTTTTTTAATTTGATCACCTTTTTAAAAGGAGATGATTAAGCAGGAAACTCGAAAATTTCTGTTACATTGATAGAATCTGTTGTATATTTCATGCAGTCATTATTTTACTGTAGGCTTTTGGAATATGCTTATTCCACCACATATATGCATGTGCATGCAAATAGAATTTAGTTTGCAACATTCTACTATACTAGTATATAAATGCTGATAGTCTAAGACATTGTTTTGATGGCCATTGGTGGTAGGGACTATAGATTACTTTTTCAATCTGTTGGTATTTGAAGTTTTAATTATCAGTTTAAAGAAACCGTTAGCCCAGCAGTGTGTATACTGCAACTCATTTGTAACATTATTACTTTGTATTATTATTATTAATTCCTTTCTTGTAAATTTGTATCATATTAACCATCATTTTGTAATATTTAAATTCCAATACTATTATTGTTTAACCTGATTTGATGTATTATACCAATACTACCTTGTTGCACTGCTGTTTTCAGTCAGTTTGACAAGCTTGTATCTAAGTTGTGTAAGAAAATGTGGTCATAACCTGAACAATCAGTCTCGTTTTTGTTTACCCTTCATTTGTCATAGACACATACCGCATATGCAGGTAAGAAGAACCAAGGACATTATGCATTCAATTAGATAACTAGGAGAATGATAACATTTATATTTAATCCAGCAGATTAGATGAGCTCATACAAGTTCCCTTATTATTAGGAGAAAACTGATGGTATTCTTGTGACAAATGTCAGAAAGCAAGTCATGTGACCTCTTACCCCGAAATACAGAATTGTTTAAACCACACTGCGAACACCTTTCCCTCCTACCGTGAAATAAAAAAAAACGCGAAAGTACATGCGTTTACAGTAACTGGACTTAGTGTGGCTTTCTGATGGCGTTGATTTGCATGCCGCTGAAGGATTGTAAACACAGACATCAACTGAGTGTATTTGTCTGGCAGAGGTCGCGCCGAACTTTGTACGTTGTATCGTCCTAGAGTTGTTTTGTTCTAAAGGCTAACTCCACGTCTTTTATACGTGTACCATGAGGACGTTTGTTGTTTCCGTTGTCCTCGTTCCCTTGCTGGTTTTCCTCCCCGCTGCCTTCGGAGATGCTCCCGAGGCTGCTCAGCGCCGTCTGGCCGTCCTGAAGACCCGGATCCCGGCTCACATGGGCCCGGTGAGGTATAACTACACCGCCGCCTTCAGGACCGCTCCTAACGGTACCCTCCAGTTCAGCCTCGGCATCTTCGGGCCTCTGTCCTCAGGTGGCCCGGCCCTCCACCCGCCGCTCCGGCTTCGCTGGGAGGAGTTTGAGGACTTCGGCAGCCCGGCCGGCCGGGAGATCGTGTCCAACCCCTCCGTGGTGTACGCGCCCGGTAACGCCCTGCAGGTGTTCGTGCAGTGCGCGGACGGACAGGTGTATTATCGGATTCAGAATGAAACCTGGGGGCGGGACTTCGAACGGTGGGCACCCCTCCCGGCCGGGACTTTACCCACAGACACAGGCGTGAATCTCACAGGAAGGGACTCGGTGACTGCTGTCGCGTGGTAAGTGGTATCGTGATGATTTGATATTCTGGTGTCCCATGTCCTGAAACAATCATTGGCTTTGCCACAGTACTTGATGCATCAAAGTTCAGCGTTTGAGTATACGCACACGCCACTTTATATCTCACGAACTTTTAAAAAGTTGAACTTTGAGTTTGCCCGTTTGGGACAAATAGAGACCTGTTTGATCACACTGCAGATTGGTATCTAGAAACACTTTTGGGGTAAATGACAACACGTTTGTTTTAAAATCGAGTGTGACCCTTGCTTTTGCAATTACAATGCGCTACAAGGTTTATGTATGACTTGAAAGACATTATTACGCACAAAACGTAAGATAATTCGTTCTTTATGAAATCCATTGAGTGATATGTCAACTTTGGTCGCTCACTGGTTGCAGCCTCTAGTAGAAAGTTAAAGGGGGCGTTACTCTAATTGTCTTGGTTACATTGCCTTTATCAGGGAAGGTAAAACCGTGGTGTTCGCCCGCTCCATGACCGCGACGTCCGGCCTGTACTGGACCTACAGCGGGCCCGACGGTTTCCAGGTGTGGCAGAGCCTGGGAGGCGACCTGGTGACCGACCCGTCCATCGTGTACAACACCTACACCAAGTACCTGGAGGCCTACGCCATCTTCCCTGATGGGAAGGTTCACTACCAGACACAGGTCCACAGCACGGAGTGGCAGACATGGCGCGTACTGGGTAAGGATCCGGTCACGTAGGTCGCGCGATTGTTGTACGATCGCAAACTTAGGGTATTCTTGGGATAGATGTGCAGGTAATAGGTGTACAAAATTCAGTTGTCTTGGTCCTCATTCCTCGTCCGTGGTTAGTTTTACCATAGCCTGCTTGAAAATCCTAGGGTTCAAATTTGTACTCTGACGTCGACCTACGACAAATGTGACGTCACCGTAAGTTAGCAGAGGGCAATCAAAAGAGATAGATTATGTACAGTTTACATTCTTCATGTATGTCATTAGTTCAACTATCTGTCAAATATTTGGTCGCTTAGCATTATTAGTCTCTAATGTGAAAAGGGAGTGTTAGGCTTTATAGGGAGGCTGCCATAACCAACATTTTCTACACTAAACAAGTAGGGTTGGTGGCTACTCTGTCGTCTCTGTATCTGTATAGCCGGTATAACCGCCTTTCGGCGTAACACACCGCCTTTCGGCGTAACACACCGTCGTACATGAACCTCCGTAAACATAGTTAATTTTGAATCATCCTCTCCAGGCACATTTGCACCAGCTATGCAGAAACTGTCCCGCCCACAGGCCCACAGCATGAGTCAAGCTATCTTCAACGGCATGACGGAGGTCTTCGCTGTCGGGACGGACGGCCGCCTGAAGCACATCAAACAGGTCTGCTGGTCTTGAAAACAATAACAATACTTCCAGTATGGGCTGAGTTGTGTGTTTGTGTCTTTGTCCAAATTGCTTCGGTGCATGTTGAGTGGAAAGTGGTTTTAAAACCATGCACTCATCGGGTGGTATTTAACATGAGGGATCCAGGAGGTAGTGTAATACCCGGTTTAATTAACATTATTAACAATATATATAATCCCTTCCATATTTCCAATACATTCAACAAAACCCAAAACACTTCCCAGAGGTATGTGAACTTGCAGGTCACGAAAACCCAAAATATTTCCCGGAAGTCTGAAATCTTCGATATCTGTATTGTGTTGCGTTGTGTCGTTTTGTCCTCGAAAACATTTCAACATTTGTATACACGAGAACAAACCTCAGAACCAATCGACTAACACGTTTTTTCTGCCCCCAGACGACATGTGATAAGGTGGTGAGTCCGTGGGGTTACTGCACCTGGGCTGTTTGGTCAAACGTCGGGACCGGACAGATCCCAACACCGCTCAGTGACGTCAACCCACTGACTGCCGGGAACAACGTCCATCTCGGGAACGAGATCTTTGTCGTGCCCAAAGATGGCAGGTATGCCTTTTTTTTACAGAGATTGAGCTTCATCATGCTAATAAGGCTGCCGCTTGGGACCAAATTTATGTTGATTATCATCTTATGGGGCTCAACGAAGTGAATGGAAAGTCTGTGAATGTGACCCACGACAGACCGTATAAACATTTGGTAGACGTCATTTGACTCGGAAAAAAATCAAATGAGGTCTTGGTGTTGCTCCCACTTAGACAGCAACAAATATCAATCTGATTTAATCACTGGTCCCGACCAAAAAGGTTTTAACCTCTTGTTCGAGACCGCTAATCTCCAAGCAGATTTTCTGGTGGCAAAATCCAACAGGCAAGACACTATGCCCCCAGATAGTGCCCAGTTAGATAGTGCCTTCCCTATTGGTCTTGCCGTTTGGTTACGACTTCGCCACCGAAAGATCTGCTTGGAGGCTAGTCATGTCCTCGTCCTCCGCAGTCTGTCCCACGTGTGGCAGTCCGAGCGGGGCGGCCGGTGGCAGGGCTGGGAGACGGTGGGACGGCCTGCCAACGGGACAGCCGCTTCTCTTCCCACAATCCACCAGGATGAGGAGTACGGTGGCTGGTGGGAAGTGTTCGTCATCAACTCTAATGACAAGGTAGGGGCAAATCTTCAATGAGTATTTGTTAAGATTGACTACTGGTAGGGACGATGATGCCAGCTTACCAAAAAAAAATCTGGCAAAATAGAAAGCTCGAGAATACGCCAAAACGCTCACAAAATAAGCTTAACTTCTGCTTCTAGAGTAACGATTGACAAAGCAAGTATGTTTTGTAAATTGAATATCATCCTGACGCCTTCACCCAAAACTGTTTAACTTTGTTTGACAGGTTGATGAAGTGTTGCAAAACAAGACGTTGGATTTGTCTCCGCTGAACATGAAGTCAGGCTCCGCTCTGACAGTGAGCTGGATGGTCCCGCCCGATCAGGCCACTGCGGATGACTGGATCGGGATCTACCAGGCAGGTGCTGATGACGACACTTACCTGGACTACAGGTCTGTAACTATGTTTACCCGTAAAACTCTGTGAGCGCCAATTGCATGGGAATTATTTTTTGGGAGACCAAACTGTGGATTTGTGTATCTGTTTGTCCGGACAAAGTAGGTTGACAGAACGTGGGCGGGGAAAGATTGATAGGCCAAAAGGTCAGACGAGTGAAACGGGGTTAATTTAAGAGTAGATCCTCGGCACGTGGGTAGGGAAGAATGTCAGGCATAATGGCAGGAGATCAAAAGGTCATGCACAGGAAATGGGGTGAACTTGAGGGTAACAAAATTTTTTCCGGAAGTCTTAAAACTTCGATTTCTTGTTCCTTGAGTATCTCATTGTTCCGTCTCAAACGACGACCTGTTCTCAGATACGTCCAGGGCAAGCTGCACCCGACCCGCGAAATCGTCCCCAAGGGCTCTGTGAACATGACACTGAACCTGCCGGAGGGGAACTACCAAGCTCGATATCTGGTGAACAAGAAGTTTGTCAGCGTCCTGTCGACGGGTAAGTTTGGTACAAAAGTTACTCTACTCTCCAAGCAAGATGAAGATATGCTTTCTAACATTAGGAACAAATGTTGATTCTGCACCGGCTATCAGAAAACAGTATGAAGAAGACGGCCACTATCTTCCCAATCAACCCTGCTTCTAAAGTATGGATGAACCAGAAACAAACATGTGAGGTCGCTGCAGGTCATCAACAAATCATGTCATTCTATTCCTCACTCGATTTTGTTTCTGTAAACTGTCTTGTGCAATGTGTTATCTCTGCAAACGCCAATTGTAAATTGCTCAAATTCCTCAAATCTTTCTGGACCGTCTCACTCTTCCACCTATGAAGCTGTGAATGTACAGAGCTTTGTAGTCTAACTTCTGAAGGAATTGCTGAAAGTTCAGTCAATCAACTAGAGCTTCGAATATTCATCGTGTAAGACCTATTTTGCCATTCTATCAATATCTATTTCTCAACACACCACGTGTTTACGTGTGTAGATTTTGGCATCAGCAACAGTCCAAACGGTAATCAGTGGGAACAGACGTACCGAGGCTTCGCTGTCGGACTGGGTACGGACCAGGACAGGTTCATCAAGTGCGCGGATGATGGAGAACAAACCATCCACAAGCTAGAAGACGCTTGGCAAGCTTTCGAACAGGGCGAGGTATGACCTTGTTGTCTCTTTTTCACTTGATGTTCTGTAGAAAAGGATAAGATTGGTCGTCATATACGTGCATGGCTTCACTCTACATCTTTCCTTCCCCGTTTCTGTTTTCTTCTCCCCACCATCTTTCAGATAACAGAGGGGCTACAGTTGTTTGGCCAGGCACTGAAGGACCTGCACGCAGCCTTGGTTCAGAGTGGCGAGACTCAACTGGCACAGGCAGTGCTGCTGTTCATCGAGGATCTGTTAGAGTGCGCCTTGTCAAGGTGTGGTGAAATTTCATAGTTTTTTTATGTCCTTGGATTTATCAAACTTTATAAACAAATATAAATCCAGGACTGCCCAACTAGCCGGAGGCTATTAGAAAGGATTAGACCTCATAACAGGATAATAAACAATTAGGATTCCTCAGTTAGCACTGTCGGTTACAAGGAACAAGAACATTGCAGCTAAACGGCGCGGTCACATTTGTCGCAGGTCGTAGTGCGAATACGATTTTGGTATCGTTGGATTTTCAAGCAGGCTTTGGCAGAACCAGCCGCCGACATCATTTTCGGTAACAAGACAAGACTTTCCGTAACAGAGTTAGAACGACTTTTAAAAAGATGCCAACTTTATCTTTTTGATATATTTTATCTGCCCTTATGCCTAGGTCACATTTCCAAATCGGGGCCCGGTCGGGCCGTTTGTATGAACGAAAAACTAACAATTCATATCAAGAATATACAGGAATAGTGTCCATGATTACTATCAAAAAATGTCTGTGTTTTATTGTCTTTTATATCATACTTTTCGTTCCATAAGACTGCCCGGCCGTAAGACTGCCCGGCCCGGTTTGGAAATGTGACCTCAGCATTACCTCTTCCCTCATGACCTCCATGAAAAGCCGCCTGCATGCCAGATTTGAACTTCTCATGAATAATCGATGGTTCAAACAAACCAGCCATTCCCATCTAGCCCGCATGCCAAAAATGTATTTCTTATCGTCTTACTTTCTTTTATCTTGGATTCTTAAATTAGGTTGTTGTGAATTGCCCAATGATCCCAAGACTGCGGGTACACGTGGTTCCTTAGAATATATCGAGCTTTGTAAAACTGTCAAAAGACATGAATGGGTCCAGAACTCCCGGAGGTATGATACCTCCAAAGGCATGTCATTAAGACAACTTAATATACGTACAGGGGCTATTAATTATAAGCTGCGGCTCATTTGTTAGAATATCTTGTTATAAGGCTTCACGTGCACAGTTATTGTCGAAAAAAAACCGAAAGACACTAATGACCGCCTACACGTCCTGTCAAAAAACTTAATTACTGGAAAGCCTCGTGGCCTTTTCCGCATTTGACGCCTTAATCAGTCGTTTTAACCCTATGTAGCCCCGCCACGTGCGTTTGTATATCATCTCAGAGTGTTTGAATGAAAGCTCATCTGTGATGGTAGAATCCATAGTTACAAAGTTTAACACGAAAGGAAAGTTCGTGTTGGAACTAAGGCTTAAACTTTGTAATTACCCCTGAGTGTTGTTCACGTAGGACATGTAGGAAGGCTCTGTGAAATCGGAGAAAAGACGGCTGATGTTACAAATTGTATACATTGTTAAATATAACGTCCTCTGTATTTGTTGATCCCCAGGACAATTTGTATGATTGTTGACGCAGTCTATTTCAAGCCTCGGACGTCAGTATAATGTCCTTGGTATTTGCTGATTGCAAGGGCCTAGGGACGTAGTGCGCCATCACTAAGGTCTGCCCTGATACATTCGTCGTGCGATCGCAAACTTCAGACATTCTTGTGATAGCTGTGCATATGTTGTACAAAATTCAACTGTCTTCTTAGGGAAACGGCTCTCTTGAATCAATTCAATTCATTCTTAAGTTCAGGCACAGGGCCCGTATCAATACATGCATTAAAAATACAGGTACACAAGCATAAGATTAAATACATAATACAGATATGTACAGTAAATTGAAATGCAATGGTGACGAAATTTAATGTGGGGGCTGTTAAGATACCAGGTTGACATAGTGCTTCCAGAAGTTGCTGAGAGAGAATAAATCAGAATGAATTACAAGTTTTATGAAACCATTATTTGAGCTGAGGAGGCGTGTGGCAAAAGTGTGGGTTAGTATAATGACCGGTTACTATAATGACCGGTTAGTATAACTATAGTATACTATAGTTATATGTAGTTATAGTTATATGTAATACTATACTAAACTATACTATACTATAGTTACATGTGGCTTAGTATAATGACCGGTTAGTGTGGGTTGTTGACGCAGTCTCTTTCAAGCCACGGACGTCAATATAATGTCCTTGGTATTTGCTGATTGCAAGGGCCTAGGGAAGTAGTGGGCGTCATCACTAAGGTCCGGCCCTGATACATTCGTATCAGTACTATATAACTATACTATATAACTATAGTTTTATAGTTTAGTATAGTATTCTCCTGTGAGCTTCAAAAGTGTCAACTGCAGCTGTTACAAACACATGGCTAGCACCTTGTCCTTGTCAGTTGTAATTGCTTCTGTTACAGCCTGCTTGGAATTCTACAACGCCGAAATCACACAACAGCCCGCGACGACAGTGAGACCTCCACCTCCAACTTCCGTAACGACTCAGCCGTAATTGGTTGAAAGTAAAGCGGCCACTCACGCGTCCTGCCCCATGCATACCATGGTTGAAAAGCACAGGCTTTAGCAATCATATAAAGTTTGGTCATACCTGCGGGAAATGAAAACTTATCAAGGTGTTGTTGTTGTTGTTGTTTTGTAACAGGTGTGCACATTTCATCATAGACACGGCAGAGGAGTTGGAGATTTGGTACAAGGGCTCACACGAGATCTACCGAGACATCCGGGCCGCACAGAACAGCCTGGGCGCCCTGAAGGCGTACGTGCAGGGCGGGCACGTGGTGGGGAGGGCGGTGCGGACCTGCGTTAACCTCCAGGACACCAGAGCATGAGACATTATATCCTGATAGGATAGCGCTTACGTGATACGTGACCCGATGTGCATAAAATGTCCAAATTAGGGAAGAACTAGGATGGATTGTAGTGAAGGTTGCAAAAGGGTCGGAAAAATTACATTTGTATTATGGCTACGAAAAACGTTGTCACAAAAAAAATGCCTCGCACTCGGCCTGCATATACTATTTGGGGCCGGTATTCTTATGTCACAGCAGGCATGTCAACTCAGTGTCTCCACAACAACCATTAAATTGAGCGAAATATAGGGAGAATAAGTTGCCAGGGCAGTTTGGCCACCGTAGAGTTCCTTTGGACCGCGCAGGGGGCAATGACATCCTAACAGCGGACTCTCACCCCTCTGGCCATTAATCCTATTTTTGATGAATTCTATTATATTATATTTCAGTCCATACCATGGTATGGATGAAATATATTGTGTTCTCTCATGTTTCTTCTCCTCCTTCTTCTTCTCCTCCTCCTGCCAAACAGTAAAATGGATTCAACTCTGTCATTTGTCAGCCAAATGACTTCAAATTTGGCATGGAGGTAGAGTGGGCCAATACCCCCATGCGTTTTTTTTTCATTTTTTTGATACATGCCTTTGAAAAATTTTTATGAAGGTTTTTTGGGGCATTTTTCGCCAAAAAATGGATTTTTGGATTTGCATACCTGTGATAAGATTAGTAAAGCTTTCGAGATTCAATGTGCTTGTTCTTGCATCTTTGTTCTCAATTACATAGCTACTATATAATTCATTTACACTGGGGTAAGTTTGGAATAGTCCACTTTTGCGTGGGAGGGAGATGGACTGAAATATGCTGTATTTGCTCCCAAGCAAATGTAGGCCTCTCTAGTCTAACTGTTATATCTGTTGTGGAGGCCACATGCCAACCGCGCACGCCCCCACAACAAATATCACAAACAGACACTTTTTATTCCTTATTTGTCCCGCACCGTCGCCAACCTTCCACTCTTCATTTTCCATCATTGTTCAGACGGAAGTTTGGTAACGTCAATAGATAGCGACTCAACAATGAGCTCATTAGTGAATCCGATGATTGACATAATCCGAAGTTTTCTTGATCAAAACAACAGTGTAAAACGTGAGAATCCCGGTTGATGACGTTATCATTTTACCGTTGGTTCTGGTGAAGAGAGAGAGAGAGAGAGAGAGAGAGAGAGAGAGATGTGGATGGCATATGAACGCCCACGAGTCATTAGTCACTTGCATTAAATGTCGGCGATCTATTGACGTCAGGAATCAGACCTCGTGACCATAATCTTTTTGGTGCGCTGTTTTCTGGTCTTTCCACACCGGAAGGCCTGTTTATGATAAGTAAGTACGTATAAAACTCGCCATCGGCTAAACGTCGGCACCACACCGTCGCCGCTTCACTCACCTGACGCCGCGCTCGACAAACTTCGCCGCACCGCAGAGATGGCATCCCACCTGGCCCTGGCCCTGCTCCTCGGGCTCGTCATCGCCGTGCTCCCCGGTAAGTCACGCGCAGTCTTCAGGCAGATTTATTGTTTTGTCTGTGCAGCTTTCAGATGGTTCGATTCCTGACACTTTTCCTCACTCTACCCAGGTGTAAAGTGCGTACCTGATTTTGGTTTTGGAGGTAAAAGGCGGCGGAAGGAGAGGAATGGACCCCGCGCCTTGCAATGCCCTTCCCTACTAGACACAGTGGATTAAGAGCCCACCTCTAAAAAGTTATAGGACTACCTTTACCTTCTTTTCGGCAACGTTTAGAGGTACTGGTTATCGAAACACAAGGGAAAGCCTTGGCCCTTGAGGTGGAAAAGATATATACTGTGGTCGGTATAATAGCGGACAGCGTTAGGTCGAAGATAGCAGTTCTTGAAATCCAATATGCGACCCGTGCCGTACCGCCACCACTAAATCATACCATAGAAGATCTGTCAATCAGTTTTCTGTTCTTCTTCACGCCTCACTTAGTGTCACAGGTCGCGGTGCAAGTACTAGTATATACGTGAATATTCAGCTTCCTCCTGCTTCTTGGTCAGCTTCTTGGCA
>NW_017804398.1:1147696-1155780 GCF_001625305.1 Branchiostoma belcheri
CCTGATAGGATAGCGCTTACGTGATACGTGACCCGATGTGCATTAAAATGTCCAAATTAGGGAAGAACTAGGATGGATTGTAGTGAAGGTTGCAAAAGGGTCGGAAAAATTACATTTGTATTATGGCTACGAAAAACGTTGTCACAAAAAAATGCCTCGCACTCGGCCTGCATATACTATTTGGGGCCGGTATTCTTATGTCACAGCAGACATGTCAACTCAGTGTCTCCACAACAACCATTAAATTGAGCGAAATATAGGGAGAATAAGTTGCCAGGGCAGTTTGGCCACCGTAGAGTTCCTTTGGACCGCGCAGGGGGCAATGACATCCTAACAGCGGACTCACCTCTCTGGCCATTGATCCTATTTTTGATGAATTCTATTATCTAACTGTTATATCTGTTGTGGAGGCCACATGCCAACCGCGCACGCCCCCACAACAAATCACAAACAGACACTTTTTATTCCTTATTTGTGCACCACACGCCAACCTTCCACTCTTCATTTTCCATCATTGTTCAGACGGAAGTTTGATAACGTCAATAGATAGCGACTCAACAATGAACTCATCAGTGAATCCGATGATTGACATAATCCGAAGTTTTCTTGATCAAAACAACAGTGTATAACGTGAGAATCCAGGTTGATGACATTATCATTTTACCGTTGGTTCTGGGGAAGAGAGAAAGAGAGAGAGAGAGAGAGAGAGAGAGATGTGGCTGACATATGAACGCCCACGAGTCATTAGTCACTTGCATTAAATGTCGGCGATCTAGTGACGTCAGGAATCAGACCTCGTGACCATAATCTTTTTGGTGCGCTGTTTTCTGCTCTTTCCACACCGGAAGGCCTGTTTATGATAAGTAAGTACGTATAAAACTCACCGTCGGCTAAACATCGGCACCACACCGTCGCCGCTTCACTCACCTGACGCCGCGCTCCACAAACTCCGCCGCACCGTAGAGATGGCATCCCGCCTGGCCCTGGCCCTGCTCCTCGGGCTCGTCATCGCCGTGCTCCCCGGTAAGTCACGCGCAGTCTTCAGGCAGATTTATTGTTTTGTCTGTGCAGCTTTCAGATGGTTCGATTCCTGACACTTTTCCTCACTCCACCGAGGTGTAAAGTGGGTATCTGATTTCGGTTCTGGAGGTAAAAGGCGGCGGAAGGAGAGGAATGGGCCCCGCCTTGCAATACCCTTCCCTACTAGACACAGTGGATTAAGAGCCCACCTCTAAAAAGTTATAGGACTACCTTTACCTTTTTTTCGGCAACGTTTAGAGGTACTGGTTATCGAAACACAAGGGAAAGCCTTGGCCCTTGAGGTGGAAAAGATATATACTGTGGTCGGTATAATAGCGGACAGCGTTAGGTCGAAGATAGCAGTTCTTGAAATCCAATATGCGACCCGTGCCGTACCGCCACCACTAAATCATACCATAGAAGATCTGTCAATCAGTTTTCTGTTCTTCTTCACGCCTCACTTAGTGTCACAGGTCGCGGTGCAAGTACTAGTATATACGTGAATATTCAGCTTCCTCCTGCTTCTTGGTCAGCTTCTTGGCATAAATGTAGGAACATTTAAGATTAATTAAAATTGGTTTGTGGAAAGATGTAAGCAATATAAATTTCTCTCTTCTACCTGAGCTGAGGAATTTAATACATGACTAAAAAGTATATTTCTATCGCTATCACATGCAGGACAATCTCCAGTACCGGTAAAATGTACCTAAGCAGTTACCAAATTGGCCGGTCGATCCTTTGCCCAGATTCCTGATTCGATTCGCACTTTGTGGCGACTGATTCTTGTTTCGTAACGGTGGATCAGTTACGTCAATCTGCAATCTCCATTTATCCTTCTTCATTATAAGATTGTTCCAGTAGTCTGCACGACTGTAGTTTATTTTTTGCATTTACAACTTTGTAATTGAGAATTTCTGATGGAAATATCCTGACTAAATTACGCTTGTATTGTCCCGTCCATTGGTTAGGCTTGTAGAAGGCCCAATCAGGCCCTGATTTGAACGAGATTGTGTAATACAGGAAAGGATAGAAAATAAACGCTGGTAAGTTGAAGAATTGTAGCATGGCACACACATATAAACGATTGATTTGGCGTTTCACCTGGTGAATCTAGTCCCGATCCTCTATATATAGAGTTAACGCACGCCAGACGCCCAACACTCGATTAGCAAATATACTTGGCATAAAAAAAGTCGTCTGCCCGAAGGCTATCAGTTAAGAAAGGCCGCGATGTAGTCATGTTAGTACGTGCCGGACTCGTAGAATACTTGATGACATTTTTGTGCTTTGATGAACGGAGCACAATCTAATTTTACCCGTGCAAGATGGCATAATATTCTTGGAATATTTTGAATGATTATGGTATGTCATACAATCCCCTCGGTTGTTCTGTTGAATGTCATTCACAAAAACCTAACGTGTATCTTCTACTCCAGGAGAGGCTCGAGACAACACTTGGTCCGGAAAATCCGGCGAACTCTTGGTGAGTAAACGTCTTCTATCGTTAGTGTGCTGTGAAAAGCCCGTCAGGTGCGTGGGTTCTAAGGCCGATTTTAAACGCCCTCAATTAAAAAGGCATCCAATGCAATTTCAGGGTGACAAAACTGGATTTTCAAAGCCAATTTTCTGGGCTGGGGTGTTAATGCAAGTAAGTTGAATCAATCATATCCCGTGTGATATCTGTGAGGCAAAAATGCGATGTCGCTGGCGGAAAATGGTTGCTTCTTTTGTATCGTAGGCTGGATCTAGCTATCTATGGTCGGTAGTACCCAAAAAATAAAGCTATATAGCTTGTTTCTGCGCTATTTCAAATCCTTCAAGTATGATGATTAAATGTGCGAAGAATTGAAAATAGCAGTAAATGCCAAGATCAGATAGGTTTCCTCACCCAGAATATTTTTTTTTTATTTTGCCGCCCCGAAATTTCATTGAATGTCTTTAACGACGCCGTTATTGTTGTTCTTTCAAACACCCCTGTCGCGTTTGTCTATGCTGGGAATCACAAAAGAAAAAGACGAATCATATGCTCAACATGTCAAAGTATGACGTCCCCTCTAGCTCTGCATGCATATCAATAGATATACCAAAAAACAATTTGATCTTCTACCAAGATCCACATATGAGGAATATCATTCAATCTACCTACGAATATAATACATAATTAATATATTCCAATTGCCTCCGTTGTGTATGCAATTGTTGTATGTTATTTTAAGCGCAGTGCTGCCTGAAAAACCCGTTGTAAGACCGACTTGTGTGCGTGTATATGAAAAAGTGAAAGTGAAGTGAAGTGAAAGTAATCTCTCATAGTCCGCCATCTTCTACCACTTTTATTCGCAAACAGGTTGTGTTTTTGACACCTACATTCATTGCAGAATAATAAGTCTTCTTAAAAATATATTCCTGATTGAAAATTGACGTCCAAGCCCGCAGTATATATGTATATATGCGTGGGTGGCAGCTGTCAGACGCAGACGTTTTTGAAATCCATTTAAAAATTGGTTTGCTCAAGAGTATCTTTGGATCCGCTTATTTTCGTCCTTACAGGGAACGGAAAGCGACAAACCTGCACCACTTGAAGAGGAAGGGGGCATTTCGCTGAGCAAGCGCACCTGGACTCTTCCAGAAGCACGAAAATGTAAGGAACCCAGTGCATATATGTAACATGTTTAAACTAACCTGATTTCTGTACATCTTTCTTTCTCTCTGTCTCTCTCTGCGTTCTCCTTACTCCTCCTCGTAATTCTGGGAATGATTCTCTTGAGTTAGGGGTATATGGCCAATCAGCCCTGACAGAAAGAGATGTGTTAAGCCCCTGTTGCCGGCTACGGTTCGGCTTTCACACTGTTTAAAACATTCGTGGGTGTTCGGGAGGGTCGGCCTGGTTGGCTGGTGTTCGAGAACGAATGTCGGGGGGTAGGTCGTGAATTTGTGAAGGGGTTTAACACAGTCTGCTTAACGTTCCAGGCCGTAACCAGCCCTGCTGCATGCGGCGCTGCGCGGGGGATTTCTACCCCTTCATCATCGGCATCTACCATCGCAAGGGCGGCGGCCGGGGGAACCACCGCGGGTGCTGGTGCTACCGCCTGCCGTTCTGAGCTGTTCTACGGACACCCGGAGGCACTGCCCGGTGCCGAACACGGGAAGTGTTAAGACACGGAAAAGAACTTCCTAATTCCTCGTCGTACTAAAGTGGTGGAATACAAATGATATTTGTACTCTCAGAGGACGAGTGAAAAGGATGGACAAATCAGAATGCAAGCATGATCAATCGGGTTTAAAGTAAAGTTTTCATAGATTGTTGTGCTGTTTATGACGGACAGAAGCGAGATCAATAAAGCCATGCTTGACAACGACGGAGTTCTGACTCTTAATTTGTTTGATGATAAGCATTTGTCTGTATCTATTCTGGTTTGTTTGCTTGCTTGCTTAAATTTTGCATAACCGGTAGCCGCCTTGATCGCAACACACCAGTTGTATGCAGTAGGTACTTAAAAACGTGTACGACTGGACTGTATGGTTTGATTCACTATGGCCTACTCTTTTTTTAAAGCGCCATGGAACCTTTAACGTGCTCGAGAAAACAAACTCATACAGTTCTATCAAGTGACAAAGACATGAGGGATAATACAGATATATACTATAAACCTGTCATTGCAACCCCGCCGACGTCTCAGACAGAAGAGAGGAAGACAAATTAAACGACAAGACAAAAAAATAGGCACACACCCACACCCACACACGCGCGTCTTGGAATACTCCACTTTTATGTCCTAAACAGGCCTAAAACTCCAAACCATACACCACATAACATCCATATAACACAATGGAACATTTATCCAATAATTCCTCCAGCCAAAGAAGGGAGACGTACATCTGCACTACAACATTGTTTGATTGATTGATTTTATTGTTTGCACATCAATAAGACGGAACTAATAATATAAAAACAATGATAAAACAGGTGCAGGAGGAGGGGAGAAGCATGGCGTGCTTATACTAGGCCCTCCTCCTCTAAACTATACAAAATTGTCGACGTCTACGAAGTGGAAGAGAGAGGAAATGAATTGAAATGCCCATTACACCTGATATTATGATCACGATTATTTTCATATGTGAGGCCGTGCAATTTCTTATCCGCCAGCATTAATTTTCTATTGCAAAATTAAACATCACATATTATAAAAAATATCTAGATGCGGCTGAGTTTGCTCCGCAGTTACAAAATTATAGTTAGTTCTGACCCCTTTCAAATAGATACTTTTTCCACGTTTTCCGACTAAAGGAAAACTACTCTCCTCTTTAATATCACAGAACCCACATACATGTACATGTATTACATACAGGATGGTATCTTACGTCTTCCACTGTTTCAGTTTCAGAGAAAGTCAACCCCATTATGTTTGAATTTACGCCATTTTCATGCTTCTTTCAATTAATCTTCATCTAGTATAATCACTGGATCTTAAAGTTTTCCACATCCTACAAAATTTACACATCTGTGAAGGCTTCTACTAAGCAGTTTAACCCTATTCAGACCGGGGGGAGGGGGGCTTTTGAGGCCCGTGCCAACTTTCATCTCGGATAGCGAACGGCTTGGGCTAGAACCGTCAAATTTGGTAACTTTTCCAAAAAAAATAATTGGCAACAACTTTATATTAATTACCTTCGCAAAGAAGGTTATGTTTTCGTAGGCGTTCGCGTGTGTGTCTGTCTGTCTGTCTGTCTGTAAACACGATAACTTGAGAAGGCGTAAATGGATTGACTTCATATTTGGTAGGTGGGTAGGTCTTGATGAGACCTCGAAATGATTAGATTTTGGGCCCCCTAGCGGCTTCTTATGGTACTGCAGCTGAACTTCCGGTTTTGATATCTCGTGATCTGGATGTACTGGGGTCACGAAATTTGGATGGTAGGTAAGTCTTGTGCTGGGGAAGAAGTGACATAGGTTTGGGCCCCCTAGCGGCTTGCTCAGGAACTGCAGGGGCATTTCTTTGAAAATATTCATAAGAGGATAACTCAAGAACCGGTGGACGAATCTTCATGATTTTTGGTATGTAGGTAGCTTAAGTGACGCTTGACATAATTATGTGACAATTATGCAAATATGGATGTAATTTGCATAATTAATGAGGAAATTCTATAAATCAGCTGCATTACATTATACGACTATTCAAGCTGGTGACATATGTAATTGAGAACAAGAGAAACACAGGCAGATATTGATTATGTAAATTAACACTTAATTTGCATAATTAATGAGAAAATGTTATAATTCCATAATAGTAACTGCCTGGAATTTCATACTTGGGGTATTTGAAAGTTAAGTGAAGGTGAACATCATTAAACATAACTTATTCAAATAAGGTCCTCATTTGCATAATTTATGACGAAATGATAGAATGGCTTTCTTTGTTAAGATAAGGCTGTCTTTTGATGGAGAATATAATCAAGTAAATCAACTGATATAATTCATGCAAATGAGGATCCTATTTGCATAATCAGGAGGAATAATCTTTATTTTGTCTGTCATAAAGATTAACATCATTTGGCGAAGGTATGAGATCGTGGGACTCTAGTTAGATATGTTCCTGATTTTTCGTGTTGCCATGGCAACGGGTTTCTGACAGGCAGTTTTTGGGAAAATCAGTAATTTTGCTTCAACCATTAAAATTTTCTAGCTATAGGTTCTATGTTTATTTACACTTCCTTTTAACATTTATAACATCTCACATATAATTAATATAATTTCTATCATTAAAAATCAATAATTTATGCTAATGTAATGACGTCATTGGTCAAAATCCAAGATGGCGGAGCATATAATTAGCTCTTGGGTAACCATGTTTTTTCACTAATTTTTTCACATGCATAAAATGCTCATATGAACATCTAATTATGCTTAATTATGCATGACGTCATTTATGACGCCATTTTGACGTCAGTGTTGTTGCCAGGGGCAACATAAGTCTTAGCAGACATTAATATCCTATCATATCATATCAATCATACTTTAGCCGTCTCAAGCCTACTCCAGTTGGGTCTAAGAAGCTCATTAGCTCGATGGTTATGTTCCTTTCTCACCGCCAGAAAGCAGAGAGTGTCATACAAGGGAACTTACTCGGACTGGAGGGAGACCAGCTGCGGGCTACCACAAGGAACCGTCCTTGGACCCCTGATTTTCCTCGCCTTAATAAACAGCGCATGTGAGTACGCCTCAGCTAAGCGATGGAAATTTGTTGACGACCTTAACTTAGCTGAGAGCAGGATGATCGGAGACGCGTCTACCATACAAACAGACCTTGACCACCTCGACGAATGGGCAACATCAAGAAACATGCAGCTACACCCAAAAAAGTGCAAAGTCATGCACGTGTGCTTCCTAAAAACACCGCCACCACTACCAACCCTTTCCATCGCCGGTGAACCGTTAGCTGAGGTGAAGACAGTGAAACTGCTCGGTCTGTACCTCCAGGCCGATCTCGGTTGGAATGCACATGTGGACCATATCGTCAAACAAGGCAACAGAAAACTATTTATGCTAAAACAACTCAAACAATTCTGTCTATCCCGCGATGACCTACTTACCTGTTACAAAACTTTTGTGCGCCCAAGTTGTGAGTATGGAGCGCCCGCCTGGCATGCAGGACTGACCATCAAACAGCGACGCAGAATTGAGTTCATACAGAAACGGGCGTGTCGAATAATCCTGGGCCCAGCCTATACATCGTATCGCGAGGCTTGCATGACTCTGGACATACCTACACTTGATCAACGACGAGACGACCTCACTCTAGACTTCGCTAAGAAACTTGTTAGTTCCAAAGAATTCCGCAGTTGGCTACCACCCACACGTGGGAACACTACTGGACGAACCACACGCTCCAGCAATCTACTTGACTGTCCCAAGGCTAGAACCGAACGCTATAAGAACAGCAGTATCCCATATATGATATCTCTTTTAAATAATCATCTATAAGTACATGAATTGTTATCTGTATGTAATGTCTGTTAAGTGAACGTCAAAGTAATGTTGTCCCTCCTGTAGCAATTTTATAAATCAA
>NW_017804398.1:1155800-1163093 GCF_001625305.1 Branchiostoma belcheri
TGTGCTTTGATGAACGGAGCACAATCTAATTTTACCCGTGCAAGATGGCATAATATTCTTGGAATATTTTGTATGATTATGGTATGTCATACAATCCCCTCGGTTGTTCTGTTGAATGTCATTCACAAAAACCTAACGTGTATCTTCTACTCCAGGAGAGGCTCGAGACAACACTGGGTCCGGAAACTCCGGCGAACTCTTGGTGAGTAGACGTCTTCTATCGTTAGTGTGCTGTGAAAAGCCCGTCAGGTGCGTGGGTTCTAAGGCCGATCTTAAACGCCCTCAATTAAAAAGGCATCCAATGCAATTTCAGGGTGACAAAACTGGATTTTCAAAGCCAATTTTCTGGGCTGGGGTGTTAATGCAAGTAAGTTGAATCAATCATATCCCGTATCATACTGATATCTGTGAGGCAAAAATGCGATGTCGCTGGCGGAAAATGGTTGCTTCTTTTGTATCGTAGGCTGGATCTAGCTATCTATGGTCGGTAGTACCCAAAAAATAAAGCTATATAGCTTGTTTCTGCGCTATTTCAAATCCTTCAAGTATGATGATTAAATGTGCGAAGAATTGAAAATAGCAGTAAATGCCAAGATCAGATAGGTTTCCTCACCCAGAATATTTTTTTTATTTATTTTGCCGCCCCGAAATTTCATTGAATGTCTTTAACGACGCCGTTATTGTTGTTCTTTCAAACACCCCTGTCGCGTTTGTCTATGCTGGGAATCACAAAAGAAAAAGACGAATCATATGCTCAACATGTCACAGTATGACGTCCCCTCTAGCTCTACATGCATATCAATAGATATGCCAAAAAACAATTTGATCTTCTACCAAGATCCACATATGAGGAATATCATTTAATCTAACTACGAATATGATACATAATTAATATTTTTCAATTGCCTCCGTTGTGTATGCAATTGTTGTATGTTGCGCAGTGCTGCCTGAAAAGCCCGTTGTAAGACCGAGTTGTGTGCGTGTATATGAAAAAGTGAAAGTGACGTGAAAGTAATCTGTCATAGTCCGCCATCTTCTACCACTTTTATTCGCAAACAGGTTGTGTTTTTGACACCTACATTCATTGCAGAATAATAAGTCTTCTTAAAAATATATTCCTGATTGAAAATTGACGTCCAAGCCCGCAGTATATATGTATATATGCGTGGGTGGCAGCTGTCAGACGCAGACGTTTTTGAAATCCATTTAAAAATTGGTTTGCTCAAGAGCATCTTTGGATCCGCTTATTTTCCTCCTTACAGGGAACGGAAAGCGACAAGCCTGCACCACTCGACGAGGAAGGGGGCATTTCGCTGAGCAAGCGCACCTGGACTCTTCCAGAAGCACGAAAATGTAAGGAACCCAGTGCATATATGTAACATGTTTAAATGAGACACCAGATCACTATTTATTTCACTGCCAATTTTATAATATTGAAAGAACCAAAATGTTGTCATCCATATCTTGCCTTCATCTTGAAAACATGCTTCCTTCCGACCCACTCAACGCAAACGACGCCACATTATGTACTTTACTTCTTACAGGCAGCCCCTCCCTCCCATACCCTACAAACTGCCGTATCTTTGATATTGTGTTTAACTATATCCACCACTCTGGAAGATTTGACCAATCTCATTAATGTTATGCTATAGCTAGGTATTGGTGCGCCAGCCACTTTTATTTTATGTTTATGTTATACTTTATGTCATCTTTATGTTAACATTTGTATTATGTTTTATGAGCAGCGGATTCACATAAGCACAACAAGTGCTTCCTATCCAATGCTCAAAAATCCATGTGAATAAAATTAAAAAATAAAATTAAAAAAAACATGTTTAAAGTAACCTGATTTCTGTACATCTTTCTTTCTCTCTGTCTCTCTCTGCGTTCTCCTTACTCCTCCTCGTAATGCTGGGAATGATTCTCTTGAGTTAGGGGTATATGGCCAATCAGCCTTGACAGAAAGAGATGTGCTAAGCCCCTGTCGCCGGCTACGGTTCGGCTTTCACACTGTTTAAAATATTCGTGGGTGTTCGGGAGGGTCGGCCTGGTTGGCTGGTGTTCGAGAACGAATGTCGTTGGGTAGGTCGTGAATTTGTGAAGGGGTTTAACACAGTCTGCTTAACGTTCCAGGCCGTAACCAGCCCTGCTGCATGCGGCGCTGCGCGGGGGATTTCTACCCCTTCATCATCGGCATCTACCATCTCAAGGGCGGCGGCCGGGGGAACCACCGCGGGTGCTGGTGCTACCGCCTGCCGTTCTGAGCTGTTCTACGGACACCCGGAGGCACTGGCCGGTGCCGAACACGGGAAGTATTACTAGTAAGATACGGAAAAGAACTTCCTAATTCCTCGTCGTACTAAGTGGTGGAATACAAAGGATATTTGTACTCTCAGAGGACGAGTGAAAAGGATGGACAAATCAGAATGCAAGCATGATCAATCGGGTTTAAAGTAAAGTTTTCATAGATTGTTGTGCTGTTTATGACGGACAGAAGCGAGATCAATAAAGCCATGCTTGACAACGACGGAGTTCTGACTCTTAATTTGTTTGATGATAAGCATTTGTCTGTATCTATTCTGGTTTGTTTGCTTGTTTAAATTTTGCATAACCGGTAGCCGCCTTGATCGCAACACACCAGTTGTATACAGTAGGTACTTAAAACGTGTACGACTGGACTGTATGGTTTGATTCACTATGGCCTACTCTTTTTTTAAAGCGCCATGGAATCTTTAACGTGCTCGAGAAAACAAACTCATACAGTTCTATCAAGTGACAAAGACATGAGGGATAATACAGATATATACTATAAACCTGTCATTGCAACCCCGCCGACGCCTCAGACAGAAGAGAGGAAGACAAATTAAACGACAAGACAAAAAAATAGCCACCCACCCACACCCACACACGCGCGTCTTGGAATACTCCACTTTTATGTCCTAAACAGGCCTAAAACTCCAAACCATACCACACATAACATCCATATAACACAATGGAACATTTATCCAGTAATTCCTCCAGCCAAAGAAGGGAGACGTACATCTGCAGTACAACATTGACGTCTACGAAGTGGAAGAGAGAGGAAATGAATTGAAATGCCCATTACACTTGATATCATGATCACGACTATTTTCATATGTGAGGCCGTGCAATTTCTTATCCGCCAGCATTAATTTTCTATTGCAAAATTAAACATCACATATTATAAAAAATATCTAGATGCGGCTGAGTTTGCTCTGCAGTTACATAGTTAGTTCTGACCCCTTTCAAATAGATACTTTTTCCACGTTTTCCGACTAAAGGAAAACTACTCTCCTCTTTAATATCACATAACCCACATACATGTACATGTACGAGGGGTGTTCAAAAAGTTCTCGGCCTTACCTAGAAAACGTCAGGGCAGTAAAATTTTTCTTAAACTATTTTATAATATAGTCCTCTCTAACTGCAATGCACTTGGTCCAGTGATGTTCCAGCTTTATTTTCCCCTTGTGGAAGAAGGTTGCAGCTGGACCCCCCAGATAGGCCTATACCGCATAGATGACGTCATCATTACCATCAAAACGTTGACCACGTAAGTGGAACTTGAGTTTAGGAAACAGGTAGAAGTCCGAGGGTGCTAGGTCAGGTGAATTGGCAGGGTGGGGTTAGACTGCAAACCCAAATTCGTTTGCTGCTGTCGCTGACCCCTGTGTTGTGTGGACAGGTGCATTTTCATCACGCCAGATCGGAGCTTTCCTCTCCTTTTCTCTTTGATCGTTGCCCTCAAATGTCGTAATTCTGTTTTATAGTACTCCCCATTGATGCTTTAACCCCTTCGCATGTAGTCAATCATGATTACTTCCTTACTGTCCCAGAAAACAGAGGCAAAAACCCTGTCAACAGACGAAACTCGCTAAAACTTCTTTGGGGGGCCGGGAAAAATTCTTCATCCATTGTTTGCTCTGTTGTTTCGATTCGGGGTGAAAGTGGTGAATCCAGCTCATCTTGAGTGACAAATGTTTTGAGGAAACTGCATGAATTGGACTGAATTCGTTCCTTGAAATGTCAAGCCTGTTTAAGTTCTGATGTTCAAAAAACATTCGAGGCACCCACTATGCAGACAGTTTGTTCATCCCCAGGATGTTCGACAAAATATTGTGAACTGAGTCATAACACAGGCCAAAGAACCTGCTACATGTTGGACAGTCTCACATCTGTCATTTACTACCATGTGATGGATGGCCTCAACTGGATTGTCCGTGGTGCTGATTTGTGGCATCCTGACCTATGTTCATCTTTTGTGCTCTCCTTGCCGCGATTGTAGCTAGTAACCCCGTTCTTTATATTTAAATAAGAAGGGGAGTCATCACCAAGTGTCTTGACCATGTCTTCATGGATGTGCTTAGGAGACTTTCTTTTTTATCGATACACTTGATCACAGCACACGCTTCTTTTGCGGCCATTTTGTGATTTGCCCTCACCCACCCCATTTTCACAGGGCGTCACGTGCTCATGAATGAATACAAAAATTTGAATTTTTGTGTGCAGTGATGTAAGACGTCATAGTATACAGCTATACCAAAGAATAGGAGTTTGACCTTTATTTTCTAGGTGAGGCCGAGAACTTTTTGAACACCCCTCGTATTACATACAGGATGGTATCTTACGTCTTCCACTGTTTCAGTTTCAGAGAAAGTCAACCCCATTATGTTTGAATTTACGCCATTTTCATGCTTCTTTCAATTAATCTTCGGGCAAGAATTTGCAATAAACCTATCTAGTATAATCACTGGATCTTAAAGTTTTCCACATCCTACAAAATTTACACATCTGTGAAGGCTTCTACTAAGCAGTTTAACCCTATTCAGACCGGGGGGAGGGGAGCTTTTGAGGCCCGTGCCAACTTTCATCTTGGATAGCGCCCGAACGGCTTGGACTAGAACCGTCAAATTTGGTAACTTTTCCCAAAAAAATAATTGGCAACAACTTAATATTAATTAGATATGTTCCTGATTTTTCGTGTTGCCATGGCAACGGGTTTTTGACAGGCAGTTTTTGGGAAAATCAGTAATTTTGCTTCAACCATTAGAATTTTCTAGGTTCTATGTTTATTTACACTTCCTTTTAACATTTATAACATCTTGTATAATTGATATAATTTCTATCATTAAAAATTCATAATTTTGCTAATTTAATGACGTCATTGGTCAAAATCCAAGATGGCGGAGCATATAATTAGCTCTTGGGTAACCATGGTTTTTTCACTAATTTTTTTCACATAAAATGCTCATATGAACATCTAATTATGCTTAATTATGCATGACGTCATTTATGACGCCATTTTGACGTCAGTGTTGTTGCCAGGGGCAACATAAGTCTTAGCAGACATTAATATCCTATCATATCATATCTTTTTGTTTAAGTTTGGTTTTGTTCCACTGAGTTTTCCGGCTATGTATACCCACTATGTGGTGAAGTCATCTTGTTTTTCCTCGTGTTTCTTCTTCTTCTTCTCCTTCTCCTGCCATTTCGTTAAATGGATTCAATTTCTTCATTTTTGGGCCAAATGACATGAAATTCGGCATGAAGGTAGAGTGGGCAAATACCCCCAGGCTTTTTTTCTTCATTTTTTTGAAAAATTGTTTTATTTGAGTTTTTTGGCCATTTTCAGGCAAAAATATACGTTTTGGGATGTGGAGCCCTGGTAATACAACCAAATGACCTGAAATTTGGTATGGAGATACCTTGGACATATGTCTACAAAATTCCATTCAAGCTTTTGACATACACCACTTTAAAATTGTTTAGAATAGGGCTTTTTGGTTATTTTCAGACAAAAAAAACCAAAAAGCCCTATTCTAAACAATTTCCTGTGCACGTGCCCAAATATTAAATCCGAATGACCTGAAATTCGGTATGGGGATACCTTGGGCACATGTCCAAAGAATGCCATTCACGCTTTTGACATACACAACTTAAAAGTTGTGTAAAATATGGCATTTTGGCTATATATTTTCAGACAAAATCTGTCCATTTTGGGTCGTGGATACCCAAATTTGGTATGGGTATGCTTTATATATCTGCCAACAACAATTAATTGTAATTTTTGGCATACTCTCCCTTAAACGTGTATAATTTAGGACTTTTTGACCGTTTTTAGGTCACAATTTATGATATAGTTGGGGATGACTATCCATGAGTCATCAGTTGAGTCTGGCATGCAGAGCAAGAAACAATAGACATGCAGCTTTTTTTGAGCATGCCCCAAAAAACGGTCTGAATTGGGTTAAAGATATAGCAGCTTTACGGCTGGCCCGTATCAAAGCCCGCCATCCTTCTGGACCAATTCAATACAATAAATACAAACAGCAAATTGAACACAAAGAGACAATTAAGCAAGTCGTCTTGTCGTACAAAAGAGTAAAGAATACGTCACTGAGAATATATGTATATTTTGTGCACTGGACCCAGTCCTTTGGGACAAATTACGCATTATAGTACTAGAACTCATATAAAAGAACGAAATTCCACCTTATTGATACTACTATTTCATTGCCTGGATGTTGAGCGTTTATGGGTCACAATGCCTATCTTTGACTGCCTATGATTTCAATGATCTATTTCTCCTGTGATTCAGATAAAAGCCAAACATTTCGTATCGTGGGAAGAAAACAACCTTTGGAACAGACATCGGAGTGATATATTGACGCCTCTCTTGTACAAAAGAATCCGACTTCTGACGTGTTTTTCAAGTTGTGACTTTGATGGAAATCCATCCCAGCTGTTATTACCGTCCCAGCCCATTATGTGTGACATTTTGCAACTGAGGCCATGCCATGGTTCTTCTTGGTGGACGTCATTCCAGTCTGGGCCTTAAACAGCGTCAACATCATTTTGAAATGTATCAATTAAGTTTCGCGATAAATGTTTACAAACACAAGTATTCTTCTGTGTTCACAAGTACTGTATTTTCTTTATTCAAATTAACGACACGAGGTCATTTCCACATCCTTCCTGGGGCAGACCTGAGATAGCAGAAATGAACCGGAAAGCTGCAACTTCCAAATAGGAAACATGACAAAGGCAAACCCAGCTATGACTTGAACAGACACGGAAAGGCAATATCTGTTCTTGAACATAATTGTTCCAATATCTACTGTCTCTACTAGCTTGGAGAATTTTACTTCAGAGATCACACTTCTGTTGACTACATTTTCTTTCCAGATCATTCAGTATCAGTCGTAAATGTAAACTGTCTTTGCAAACTGATCCCCGAAGGCTAATTTCACGATGGGGTGAAAGGATAGAAAT